>NW_019743147.1:1559044-1610408 GCF_002891405.2 Cryptotermes secundus | reverse complement strand
GTTCATTCCCGTATGCTACCCGTTTCCACGGGACTGTGTGCGCGTCTCCTAGCAACCCGCCTCCATTTTCAACGTGAAAGTATAATCCAATCAAAGAAACATCCGGAAGCAAACAGACCCAATAGAGCAGTGGTTTTCAGTCTTTGTGAGACCGCGGCCCACTACCCGGCGGTTGAGAAACACTGAATTAGAGTAACATGTCCACAGAGAATTAGTACGTTGGTTACGAGAAGTGACACCCTATAATCTGGTAGAACTTTACCGACGTTTCGGAAGAATTTATTGCTTTCATCTTTAGGAAGCAAGCCTACTTCATATTTGGCTTAAGTTTTGACTCTGGAGACGGAAGCAATGCTTTCCTGCGAAACGTCGATATATATTTATCGGACTAATCGCAGAATATAGCACTTTTTTTGTAGTCTCTGCCGTGAGAACCTCCCAACATGGATTCATATGGCTCAACATCGGATTCAGCGTGGTTTACCTGTGAAGGAACATGACAAACAAGCGTAGGGTCCCAGAAGGGAATTCTCTTATTGGGAATGTGAGTGTCACAGCTCCTCAGCAGGGCAGCACTATGTCGTGTACTGCCCTGACGATGGTCAATACTTGAGGTCGCCAGCCTGGCCCGTACCTGACATGGTGCAGGTTCCTAATCTTGGGTACGTGATGCGAATATGAACTGCGAGAAGTAACATTAGCATGTCCACCGGCTCGCAATCTGTAATTCCCCTCCATGTGCAGTTTCGATCTCTGGCCTGTTATTAAATTTAGACAGATTCTTAACTGAGGACCATGTTCCGCGTTAAGATTATACAAGTGTTCTTATGGAAACAGTGTTGCAACATACAGCGGAAAAGAGATACTATACAGCTGTTCACATGTCCTCTTTACAATAGAAGCATTGATAGTACTCGTATCCACACGTTTGGCTTCACCTAAATAGAACACAATTCCAACACTTATATATTCCACCTACGATGGAAGAGTGCGCGTCATCGAGTTAGTGACGTAGACCGTTACGTCATCATTAGAAACTTACCAGATTTTCTCTGTTAATAGGCCGGTGGGAAATTCATACGTAGTTACGCAGGAATTTTCTTCCGTGAGGTTGCCTACACAAGACATGACGTATCCTCAACACCCACACACAAGGGAAGACAACACCATAGCCAGATGGAGAGAACGACATATAAGCAAGGGGCAAAACGTAACCACAACAACGGAAAACAACACGCGAACACCCAGACCGCTACAGTATAAAAATCCAAAGAGAGGGCTATCGAACTATATTGGTTGTGCAAGGGGACGACGCCACTAGTAGAGGTGTAAAGAAGAATTTTACAAAATTTAACGGAAAAATTTTAATGAATTCAATTTAAAGTAAATTACTGCGTATGCTATTTTAACGATTGTTTACTAAGTATCGATTCCAACATCCAATATTTTAAATCACGAAATATCGCAGTCACATGTGATGTGAGAAAGTGGACATTCTGTACAGTGGAACAGTATGGGCATAGCTGAGACACCTGATGATGGCCGTGTGGAGCCGAAACATGTAAAGGGAAGGAGTGACAGAAATAGATGCATTATTGGCGGAATTATACGTGTATAAATGACGTATCCTTGTTCGTATAGTAGAAGTACTATGGCTGTAGCGGTAAACTGTCCGTGTGAGTAATTGTATATCACGTCATGAAGACGTATGGGGGAATGGAGGTGTATCCTTTCAGACCCCAAACGAAAAATTGTCAAGAGTGAGGAATTACAACAGAAGAAAATGACGAAGGAAGATGAGGAAAATAAGACATTATGACCAGCGAAAAGTAGGAGGAAAAGACAAACATGAGGCAAAAAGAGATAAAATTTCCACTGTACTTACCTAATTAAGTGCTAGAGGATATATTGTTCAGTGGATGTATAGTGACCTGCGCACTAGGTGGAAAGAACATGGGAAGGAGAATAAAAAAGAAGAGAAGGCATGAGAAGGAGCAAAATAAAAGACGAAATAGATGCAGGAGAATATGACTGAGGAGAAAGAGTAGAAAATGAAGACGAGTGAGGACTGGTCCGATATATTATTTCTTTTTTATGTTACGCAATTCAAGAGAAGGACCTTATCTGGATCAATACATTTATCGGTAAGGGCATCACTTTCATACACACCCTATAATTATTGCTAGTGGGGTGGGACTAAGTCCCTTATACTACGGCCACTTCTGGCCTATTGTACCAGCCCCAGATGATAGGTGAGGGTGATTGTGGAGCATTTGGTGGAATGAAGATTGGCAAGGGAAACCGAAGTACTCGGAGAAAACCTGCCCCAGCGCCACTTTGTCCACCACAAATCCCACTTGAACAGACCGAGATCAAACCCGGGCCGCCGCGGTGGGAAGCCAGCGACTAACTGCTTGAGCTATGGCGCGGCCTTTCGTAAAACTAGATTACGTTGTGAATGACAAGACTTCTGATTTGAAGGCAAGTAATAAAAATATTTCTTTTTTCAACTATAAGACGAACAGTTCAAGCTAGCCAGCATTAGACCCATTTCATTGCTTCCAATAACTGCAAAGTAGAAAGCCAGCAAACTATTGATCTTACACGTATGTTTATACTGAGAGTGTCCCAACAAAATCTGCTTTGTTTTCGGTACGTGTTGCAGTCAATGTATATTCACACAAAAGATGCTCACCAACGTAACTGAGATATTCAAAACATTAATATTAGCCCTCCGTCTAAGTTCTGCTGCTAAAAGGCAACTTCCAATAGCGAAATATCCTGTTTTTGACTTTACGAATGAAGAGATCAGCAATTTGTGCCCTTGAGCAGGTACTGTCAGGGTGAAACTGGGATAAGGAAATGGGCAGTGCTTACGGCACAAATAGGGGAAATGATACATGTACATGGAGTCTCAGTATCTACCTGCATGGTGCAAAGTTTATGTGGAAAATCTGACTGTTCGTCAGCTGGTCAAGAAATGTTCTGGCATGTTATCGCGTTCACAAAATCTCGCCAGTGAAATGTATCCTGTACCAGTTCAGTTCATTCCACCTCCTCACATCCTGTTCCGAAAAGATGCAGTTTTAATATTATCTTCTAATTTCAGAGCAATTTTCCTCAAAATTCTCTTCCCTTCAGGTATATGGACATAAATTTTGAAAGTAATTATCATTTCACTTATACATACATGTTATGGCCATCTCATGCTCTTTTAGATAAAGATTTTTTTTTTCCCATTGGCGTTACAGCCCTCATTTGGGCCTAGGCCTACCTCCATGAAACTCTCCGTTTCACTTCGGTTTACTACATCTTACACATGCGGTAGGACTCCTTGGGCGGGTGATCAGCTCGTCGCAAGGCCTCTATCTGTAGATAAACACAGAAAAACGCACACAAACATCTATGGCCTGAGTGGGATTCGAACCCACGATCCCGGCTTCCGAGCGAGCGAAGACAGTGCATGCCTTAGACCGCTCGGCTACCGTGACCGGCTTTCGATAAAGATTACAATTTGTAAAGTTCCACAAGTGGGCTAACTTTCCCTGTATTATTTTATTACACATTTCTTAGGTCCAAGTATTCTCCTGAGCATTTATTTCTTATTAAGAACATACATTTTCAGTGAGAACAATGCGCTGAGGAGTACGTGGCATCCATATTAACCGTAAAAAAGAAAACTGAAGAACCGAAATTGCTGCCAGCCATTTCGAAAGAAGTTACTATATGTGTTGTGAGGATTCATATGGCAAGCCTAACAGCAAAGGAAACCATCATAACGCATGGATCTGTCTTCCGAGAATGTAGTGTGGCAGACGTTTACAGACGTTTCGAAGGAACGTATTACAAAACCATTTTGTACTAATATTATTATTATGAACATTTTCCGTCGTCTTAGGTATATTTAAATTATACGACGTTTTAGAAGCTGGATTTGCTTCCCTCATCAGGTGTTCGCTGAGTTCCCCAAGAATCACGTCATGTATTCGTGTTACGTGACCTCGGCCGACCGCTCTAACATTCTCTGTTTAAAGACCGTTGTGCTCTAAGGGCTCTGTGCTCTTCACATATCGTACAGAGAGACAACCAGGGCCCCAGTAGCCATGACGAAACACACAACGTGAGAAAAGTGCATCAATTAAGATAAGCATCTCTCCCTAATTTAATTATAATTCTCCGGCCATAAAGTGTTAAGGTGGAGGGGGAGGGACGACACTGCTAAACTGTTCTGAAGCCAGTTCACGCACGTAACTGTAACCGCCTACAAAGTCTTTCAGTGCCATATTCTTCTTCTTCTTCTTCTTCTTCTTCTTCTTATTATTATTATTATTATTGCTATTGTTCCAAATTTAGCGGATAGAGGGTGTCGCGTGGTCAGCACAACGGATCCCCACGGCCGTTAATCTTGGTTTTCTAGACCGGAGCCGTTATTTCCTTGTAATAGCTCCTCAATTATCATCACTAGGCTGAGTGGACCCAGTTCCAGCCCCACTACTACTCAGAAAATCTGGTAGCGCCGGGAAACGAACCCGGACCTCTGGATCTGTAACAAAGAACTATGACCACTAAACCACAGAGGCGGTCGCTCGGTCGATATAGTTCGCTTACGGACTACAGGCCACGGAATTAGTTTTTTATTTATTATTGCTATTGCTCTATGCATTGCTACTGTCAGTACTGGCATCATTATTGTTGTCGTTGCTACTATAAAAGGTAAAGCTATTCCTGTAACAGGCCATAGAGGCCTATAGGGTCGTGAGACGTCGAAACACCCATATTTTTATGATAATTGGTTGTCAACCTTACGCGCCGTCCGCCCTTTAAACCTCAGGAAGATTCCTGGTACTCATTTCTGTTAGAGGCTGAGTCGACCCCAGGTCCGTACTGCGGTTGGAAGGATTAGGTACAATGAAAAATCCAGTGATCTCATTGAGAATCGAACCTGCGACCTCCCGGATTTTAGCTTGGTGCCTCAACCGACTACTCTACTATGTACCCCTACCCGTTTCAGGTGTGGCAGAGAAGTTTCGCTAGATCTGTATAATTTCTTGTTTGCTGTTGGACATGTGACCCAAGTTCTTCCCTTGAAGTATCATATTCCACGAAGGAGAACAATTTCTGACAAACCAGCCAGAACGACTGCGGTTAACTGGTGACCACCAAGCAGTCTGCCAGTTCCACAAACCAGAGAGCTCGTAAATATTCTGCTGCATGTGGAAATGTGCGTATCCTCGGTTTTATGGCATTTGAACACTCCCAGAAGTATGTACACTCTACAGGTCAGAGCCATGTATGTCAACCCATGGTCCGCAATATTACTTTCGCTGGGCACGTGAAGTGGCGAGGTAAACTTAACGATGTTGTCAGTATATCGGGTTATATAGCGTATAAGTAAATAAAAATAGTGAATAATGAATTGGTAAGTATTTGGAAGAAAGCGGTCATGCCCTAATTTGAGTTACTATCCAGGATTTGGGTGGATGAATTAAGAAGAACAATGAAGCGTCTGTGGTTTAGTGGTCAGAGTTCCTGGCTACAGATCCGGAGGCCCGGGTTCGATTCCCGGCCCTACCAGATTATCTGAGAAGTAGTGGGTCTGGAACGCGGTCCATTCAGCCTCGTATGGATAACTGAGGAGCTGTTTCAGGGAAATAGGGCCTCCGGTCTAGAGAACCGAGACTAACGGCCGTAGGGATTGGTTGCGCTGACCATGCGACACCCTCTATCCGCTAAAGTTGGCACTTACTTCGCCGACAAAGCGGCTTCCGTAGTCTAGGGGTAACGTTCCCACCTCATGACTCAAGGTACGCGGGTTCAAATCCGGCGGAGGTCGTGGAATTTTTAAGGACGGAAAAATTCAGGGAACAAGTCCTCCGGGAGGGACTTTAAGCCGTGGGTCCCGTGTCGTAGATTTACGGCACGTAAAAGATCCTCATGTCTCTAGGAGACCTCTGAGCAAAATTAGGCAACAATATCCCGCCCAAGTAGTTTCCAATGCCTCTGGTAGATGGGGGAAATATCAGGTGCCGACGGCCGACCTCGTTGGCTGAACGGGGCTGATAGCACGCACCAGTACCGGTAGGGTATGGCGACAGTAGAAATTAAAGGGGGACGCACAATGGACCAATAACTGGTCTAAGTGCATGGGGAAACCCACCCCCTCTAATAATAATAATAATAATAATAATAATAATACTTCGCCGACAAGCGGAGGTCGCTCGGTCGGTATAATTCGATTGTGGACTAAAAGCCACGGAATTTAATGGAAAAAGACAAGAACACTTTAGTGTCCCGATCGAGAGTGGATCAGGTCACCTTGCGAATAGACAGACACCTGGAGCACTATCGCTTGAGCCAACTTGCTATGAAGAAATATTGGTGAGCAGAGGTGTATATCTACGCATTCTTAATCTCAAAACTAGTCGCGAAAGAGTTTGTCAGCTCCACGCCCCAGCCGCGTTAACTCCGGGGTAATAACCGTTAGTAACAATTGGATAAGAAATTGGGTGAACTTCGGAGTATTTTTTTTTATTGCTAGTGGGGTGGGACTATGTCCCTTGTACTGAGGCCACTTCTAGCCTATTGTACTAGCCCCAGATGATAGGTGAGGTGTGATTGTGGAGCAATTGGTGGAATGAAGATTGGCAGGGGAAACCGAAGTACTCGGCGAAAACCTGCCCCAGCGCCACTTTGTCCACCACAAATCCCACTTGACCAGAGCCGGGATCGAACCCGAACCGACGGACCCTCGGAGTAAGTGGTGATGAGAGAATCTATGCCCTGCAAGAATTCGAACCCCGATTCTCTGTGCTGTAGCACAGTACCTATGTTGACTGAGCTATTTCGGTTATTATTGTCTGGAATATGACGAAGCCAACTATAACAAACTAATGAAATTGTTAATAACTGAATGACTTATTGACTAAGGAACAAACTAAAAGTCTGACTAACTGCCTATAACTGATTAATTTAATGGCCGACTTGACGAACTGACTAGATACAAGGTGTTAAAGATTTAAAGTTCTAAAAACGATCACAATTCACACTGTGGTAGTTGAAAGCAGTCTTTCGGAGTAACATAAGGACTCCATCATGTTCTATTCAGAAATTCAATGGGCGGTAACCCGAGATAATTTTATAACTGATAAATAAACTGAATAATTAGTTATTTCGCTTATTACGCCGTCAGGGATTCGAAAACGTGACCAGAGTATTCAAACTGTCCTAGACTTGAAGGTACATAGGTACAGCCTGAAGGAAAATACCTTGAATAGTTTCGACACTGACAGCGTCGTTCAACAAGAGACTGACAAACTTTCACTTTTACTTCCTGTTCTGTATTGATATTGACCGCCTCTATGGTCTAGTGGTCAAAAGTTCCTGCTTACAGTTCCAGAGCTCCCGGTTCATTTCCCGGCGCTATCAGATTTTCTGAGAAGTAGTGGGTCTGGAACGGGGCCCACTCAGCCACGTGAGGATAACTGAGGAGCTATTTCAAGGAAATAGCGGCTCCGGTCTAGAAAACCGAGATTAACGGGCGTGGGATACCCTCTATCAGCTAAAGTTGGCACTAACTTCACCGACAGGTCGCGCTATAGATCAAGCGGTTAGTCGCTGGCTTCCCACCGTGGCAGCCCGGGTCTGGTCAAGTGGGATTTGTGGTGGACAAAGTGGCGCTGGGGCAGGGTTTCTTTGAGTACTTCGTTTTTCCCTGCCAATCTCAATTCCACCAAATTATCCATCATCATAATCACCCGGAGCAGGTACAGTAGGCCAATCAGTGGCCGACGTGCCGAGTGGACCCAAATGGACTCCCCCCCCCACACTATGAGAATAAAAATATAAAAAGAAACTTCGCCGACAAGCGGCGGTCGCTCGGTCGGTATAGTTCGCTTGCGGATTCAAGCCACGGAATTCGTTTTTTTGTTTTGTATTTATATTACACGTACATTTGGGTCATATGAGAGTCAAAATTTTATTTTCATGTGTAATATACAAATATATATATAGGGTGCCACAGGTGGAAAGGTCAATATTCTGGTAAGTCATAGTATCTGTAATTCTAAGCAAAAATGTGTATATGTAAATGTGTCCTTTTACGAACGGTTTCCGAGATAGAGCTATTTCACTGTACAGTTCCTAAATTGTTGATAACAAAGAGATATTACGTACTGTGTCTAATGCCGGTATTTACTGTTAAAGTAACAAAGTTAGTACAGTTTATGTAGTATAATACATTTTCAACATCAGTGCACTTTGCAACTCGTGTGAGGACATGGCGTGTTGCTCGTCTGTACAGTCTACAGTGTACTGTACCTCCCGAATTCAAAGCAGAAGATTTCCAGCATGAGGCTGAAGTGAATATTCAGATTCGGAAAAAGTGTCTTCAGAATTCCCTTTCATATTATTTCAAAATATGTTTTGCCTTATGAGATATGACAGGCGGAGAAGAGAGAAGGTTATGTAACCAGAAAGCTGTGATGAATGTCCTTTCGTAGTGTTTCTCCTCTCTTAGGGCATCTCCTTCTGCTGTGTTAACCTACTTTCCTCAGGCTTGCAGATCTATCATCGTGTCCGTGTCCCCCCACCCCCACCAACACCACGAATCTGACGTTGCAAAATTTCATACGGTAGTCCACTTCTAGTGGATTTAACTCAGCAATGACCTGTCCCAGAAATGCATATAGAACTTCTGCTGGAGTACCTGGAAAGAAGAGAGCACAAGGGTGACTCAAACGTGGGAGAATAATATTAAAATGGATTTTGAAGAGAAGGATGTGCGGATGTAAATTATAACCAGTTAGTTCAGGATATATTCCACTGGGATATCTTGCAAGATTCTGAGAGAGAGAAAAAACATATTTTCATCATATAAATTGAAAGTACGGGGGAGAGTCGGTAAATAGGCCACAAATAGAAGTAAGTAAACCAGTTGTAATTGATGTAACAAGCTTTCTGTGTGTATCACTAGGTAGCAGCAGCGTCCGGCTTCATGGGAGACTCGATAGCGGGCCGGATGGGCATTGTCTAGACCATTTTTGTGTATACATGAATTTATTTCTTAAAGTAACAAAATCTAGGTAGCAGACATGCATGCGCATATTCAGTAGTCAATATGGCGACCGTGTTTGAGGAGTGTACCACCGAAGAGCAGCGTTATCTTCTTCGAATTTATGTGGGCTGAAGGATTCAATGCAAAGAATATTCATAAATAAATGTTTCCTCTTTACGGTGGAAGTGTTTGTGGCGTAAAGCGGTTCATAACTGGGATGAGAAACGCGGAAAACGTTTCGTTGATGATGAAGAAGTTCAAAACGGAGGTGCGGAAGTGGCTGAGACAACAGTCAAAAGACTTCTATGCTGCGGGTTTCGACGCGCATGTAACACCTTTGGACAAGCGTGTCATTGTTGGTGGAGGATATGTTGAGAAATAAATATTTTTTCCAGGTTCGAATATAACGTGTTACGTTTTATATCCATTTGTGACCTACATCGTCTTTACTGACTCCCCTCGTATGATATACCCACCAATTACAATACAGAGCCTAATATAAAATAAATAAAATTTAATAACGTAATTTTAGAGAGTCATTGGTGGATCTATTGGAGGTAGCAGTTCAAGAATTTGCCAAATACATCAAGGAATAGTCCACGGGTCCATTCTTCAATTGAAGTACAATGTTAAGCCACAATATAAACATTCCAAGTGCCTGTGAAGTGAATTGCAATATGAGAATTGGCAGGAGGATAAACCAATTTTAACTCCTGCATTCATGTTACGGAAGATTGGGCAATGTTTAAGAACACGTCAGCTCTGTCGCTGCTGCTGCTCCTCTTACCAATTGAATAAGCAAAAAGAGCTTCTGAAAAGACGTACGTCCATTATGTGTTTGATTCTTTGCTACGAGCCTTCTCTCTTCAAGAAACAAGTAGAGAAAAAGACCATTCAGAATCATTGAGCAGTAGTCTCTGAGAGAAGATAGGAAGTACAGTGGTCAATAGGGCGTTAACAGTTTATTTGTCGAACAAATGTTTTCTTCAAGACATCTCACTAGACGGATCAGTGAGAAAGATATTGAAAGAGGCCAATCGTCCGTGAGGGTGCCGAGGTGGTCTCAGCCTGGAGGGCGAACTCACGTCACCTACGATCTAGACTCTGCTTCAACGGAAAGGGCAGGTGGAAGGGCCACCCCACCTGAATTACAAATATTTGAACACTACAAAGTTCACAGTTTTGTCGGATATTTCAGTCTTTCTCGTACGAGGGATGAACATAAATTGAAAGTACGGGGAAGAGTCAGTAAATAGGTCACAAATGGGAGTAAAACAGCAGTAATGGATGTAAGAGGTTTTCTGTGTGTATCACTAGGTAGCAGCACAGTTCAATTTCATGACAGTCCAGGTATCAGAGGCGCATACGCATATTGAGAGGCTGGTTTCTGTAGTCAAAATGGCGACCGTGCTTGTGGATTGTACTACTGGAGAGCAGCGTTCTGTTGTTCGTTTTCTGTGGTAAAAAGGACCAAATGCAAAGAAAATTCATAAAGAAATGTTTCCTGTTTACGGAGTCAAGTGTCTGTGGCGTAAAGCGGTTCACAGCTGGGTGCAGAAATTCTGTCGAGAAGTTTCGCAAGTCGTACATGTTGCCCGACCAGGTCGCCCTGTTGAGACAACAGTCAGAAACTTCTATGTTGCGTCTTTCAACGCACTGGTAAAGCAATGGGACAAGTGTACTCGTATCAGAATTTGTTTCCAGGTTCGAGTATCACATGTTTTACGTTCTACGTCAATTTATGGCATATTTACTGATCTTCCCTCGCATTTGATAATAATGTGCTCAAGAAATATTATATTTGGATATCGTTTTGTTGTGCTATCCTATATTTTTTATTGAACCGCCACTAAACAGCCATTATTCTATGTTAGGGCTGTCAAACTTTAGATCTCTAAGGGACTTACTGTACCTTAGGAACCTATCGACGGGCCGCGATAGGAACAAATACGTTTTCCCAAAAATCGATATAAATATTTTGAAATTATCAAATTTGTGAACCATAAGCATATTAACACGAAATGGACCAAAAATATTAATGCACTGATATATTACATATAAAAATAACTCAATGGACCTGAGTCCTTCATGAGAAGCTACCAGTCACGCAGCTACTCAAGAATTTACCAACATTTTATGGAACCCTAAAGTTCATTTCCATGTTCATAAGAGCCTTCCACTGGTCCCTATCCTGAATCAGATCAATCCAGTCCATACTATCCCATTGTAATTCTGAGATATATTCTAATATTGTCCTTCCGTCTATGTCTATTTCTCCCTAGTGGCATTTTTCCTTCTGGCGTTTCCACCAAAATCTTATATGCATTCCTCTTTTCCTCCATGTTTGCTATGTATCCTGCCCATCTCATCCTCCTTGAGTTGATCATTCTAATTATATTTGGCAAAGATTACATAAAAATTACTACAAGAAGTTCTTGGAAGAACCAATCGCCTACTTTCCTTTAATAATATATGGACTGCATAGAAAATTATGAAATTGGGGGGGGGGGGACAGACACACACCAGAAAAGTGATCTCGTACGCCTAAAATATTGGGAGGTACACAGAAAGATGGACACAGACGGAAACGCAAACAGCAAGGCGACATCATAGGCCTCATTTTATTTTTTAAATAAAGAAATTAGGTTAAAAATTAAATGAATTTGCTTTGACAAAACTATATCCTAATCTCTAAATTGTGTTCAGTGTGAGAACTTCAGATGGACGTCTACCTTTACAAGATGTTAATCTGAATATATTGTGACGCATATGTCCATTGCTAGGCAAGGATTCGGCAAACACAATCCCAAAGAATACGGTCTAAACAATAGGACATCCATTGCTAGGTAACGGACTAATAAACATGTATTCTTAACAATAGAAGACTGTGTTTTCCGTGGGATCCTTGTCGAGGATTTATTAGAGGGCACAATCAGTCGTAGATTAGATCAGAATTTATGGAGTACAAGGAGTACAACGGAGTTCAATTGGAAGTCAGAATAGTTCCAATGGAGTGTCCAGTCGGAAGGAGATGACAGTGTGTCAGATAGTGAGTGAACTGTTGTAACCAGTGGTATAATGGGTCAATAAACTCGATCATCAAATCCAAAATTCGTCTTTTTAGTCACGTAAACCCCGGATACGTGACAATATATCAGTAAAAGGAGCACATGGCTCCTTGGCTCCACAATATGTGACGAATTTCTTAACCAGATGGGCAACTATTATCTTCTCAAATACTCGTTTAATCGCTTATTTGATTAATTATTCCCTTTAAATTAATATTTGCCGGTCACGGTAGCCGAGCGGTCTAAGGCATGCACTGCCTTCGCTCGCTCGGAAGCCGTGATCGTGGGTTCGAATCCCACTCAGGGCATGGATGTTTAGTTTGTGTCTGTGCGTTTTTCTGTGTTTGTGTACAGATAGAGGCCTTGCGACGAGCTGATCACCCGCCCAAGGAGTCCTGCCGAATGTGTAAGATCCAGAAAAACCGAAGTGAACGGAGAAGTTCATGGAGGTCGGCCTAGGCACACTGGGGCTGTAGTGCCAAGGGAAAAAGAATATTTGCTTACCACAGTAGTAGCGCGGTCTAAGGCAAGAAATATCTTTGCCAGCTCAAACACTGAGATCGTGTGTTCGAATCCGAGTTGAGGCATGGATGTCTGGGTTTTTGTGTGTGTGTTGTGTTGTCCTGTCTATAAGATTCATACTCATAATTGCAGAATTAATTCTGAATGGAAACAAACCACAGAGCTCAAAGAGTCGCGAAGAAGTTAATAATTTATGCTGTATTACTTTTCAATTAGGCCTACACAGTAATAATGTCATACAAGACATGTGGGTTCGAGTCCTGCATAGAAAACTGTTTACTTAAAGTATAAAAGGCGGATTTTTCCGGTTAGAACCAAACAGAAAGTAATGCTGTCAAAACAAGAGTTAAAAAGCGCATGGAAAATACCATACTACTCGACCTTACAAAAGAAAAAAGGCAACTTCCGTTTCGAAATCTAATGATACACTCTCCCACATATGTCAATATCTTTTAACTTATTTTCAAAACTTTGAATAACATGTCAGCGTGTATTGCGCGTTGCTTTACATTTCCCTTTGTTTAAAGTTTGCGTTTCGTGGCAGTAGTCCTTACATGTCACGTCTGCGCAGTATGATTTATCTACTGACGTCTGCAATCTCAAAGCCTATTCACGAATCGTACGATAAAAGAAACAGAAATCTTTCACATTCAAACCACCCTGATATATTTACAGCAATAATAAAAGACTGAAATGTTGTCTCCCAACGTTCTTTCACGTGCATCGACTTCCGTGCCTAAATGCTGATGCAAATCTCAGAATGGGATTCTCCAAAGATATAAAAAAGTTTTCAAACTTAATTTTGAATCTTCACTGGTTCTAGAGATTTCTGTGTTCTGGTATGTTCCACCATATACTCTGGCATACCGTTACCAACGTTTCAGCTGAAGCTACAGCTTCTACCTTCAGGGTAGAAGAGTTTACCAAGTGTGCAAACATTGGTACAAATATAGAGAGACGGAGATCCAAGAAGGAGTTCTTGAGAAGATACTCTGGCCCATCGGAGGCAGGCGGTAGCGTAGTTGGTTGAGGCACTCTGCTACAAGCCGGAAGGTGGCAGGTTCGATTCCAGATGAGGTCACTGGATTTTTCAATTGACCTAATCCTTCCAGCCTAACTATGGGCCTGGGGTGGACTCAGCCTCTAACAGAAATGAGTACCAGGAATATTCTTGGGGGTAAAGGGCGGCCGGTGCGTAGGGCTGACAACCTTACCGCCATCTGTGTGCCGATTATGTAGAAAATGTGTGAACCTCAACATCTCACAACCCTATACGCTCCACGGCCTGTTACAGGGATACTTCTGCTCTTTTTTTTTTTACTCTGGCCCATCTTCGTACAGAAATCTCAGTGTATTATTTCATACAAAGGGTCCTTCATGTCGAAGCACAAATATACACCAACAGTGCCTCATTCAAAAAGGACAGGGCCGCGTTCGAATATATAGCAGCCCTCTCTCGTATTCTCGAAAGGCCCTGAATTTAAATGTCTGCTCGGTGATCGACTATCTTGAATTATTTCCTACATTTCCTCAGTCCGTCTAGGCAGATTCTAACCGAAATCTGTTTCCTTTCCGTTAAACAAACTGCAAATAAATAAAGTTTTGTAGGTTGCAGAAAACTGTATAATCAGGAGCTTCACAATTTGTACCCTCCTCCAATAATTAGAATATCATGTAAAGGAGGATGACACGTGAAGGACACGCAGCACAGACGAGGTAGGATTACGTATAGGATTTTGATGGGCAAGCCAGAGGGAAAGAGACCACTGGGAAAATCAAGACGTAGGTGTGTGAATAATATTAAAATGGATCTTAGAGAAATAGGATGGGAACCATTGGATGGCTCTTGTGAACATGACAATAAATCTTGTGAAAATAAAATGTTGGGAAATTGAGTAGCTGTGCAACTAGCTGCTTCTCAAGAAGGGTTCAGATCCATGGAGTTAGTTAGAAACGATTTTTTAGTGGATGAGATCTATTGCGGGGAATATTATTATTTGTATTCCAGGTGGATTTTAATGCAACATTTGAATAAAGTCTCATAAATGGTGACAGATGAATTTTGGCAGGCCTGCATGAGAGATCCTGTATATGACATTTTCATATATTCACTGATGAAATAATATTGAACATGATTTTGTTATCATTTGCAAAGTAACGTCTTACTCAAGACTTAATCACCGCCTTACAACGACAGATACATTTTTTTTAACGGCTTGAAAGCCAATTATTCTTTTACCTCTTTTGTCTCGAAAAGTCATTTTTCCATTAGGCATCTGAGGCGTTGCTATGGTTACAGGACAGGGGAGGGTGAACCAGCTGGGCGGCGTATTCATCAACGGGCGCCCTCTGCCGAACCATATCCGCCTCAAGATCGTGGAGATGGCAGCTGCCGGGGTTCGACCCTGCGTCATCTCGCGACAACTGCGTGTGTCACACGGCTGTGTGTCCAAGATACTGAACCGTTATCAGGAGACTGGCAGCATCCGCCCTGGGGTTATAGGGGGTAGTAAGCCGAGAGTAGCAACCCCGGAGGTGGAGCAGCGTATCGAGGACTACAAGAAGGCCAACCCGGGCATCTTCAGCTGGGAGATCCGCGACAGACTCATCAAGGTACGTTCCCTCCCCTTCACTGGAGATCGTGTTGCGGTCCTATGTGCGTATGGACTGACACTTAGCAGTAATGAGCATTTGTTTCTATGAAGTTTGCGATCAACACTGACATCAACAGCAACACTCTTAACTCTGTTCTCTTTCTTCTAATATTCATCATAATTGTTCTTCTTATGTCCATTTCTTCGTAAGTTTATTCTTTCCTCCCACTATGTCCTCCACCTCCTTCACATTTCTCGCCTATTTATGCTCCAGCATCACTTTAAATTGACTGCTTCCATTCTACTAGTTTTGGTCTTCAATTTTATTGTGTCATTTTCTGGCAGCGATGGGCGTGTAATGCTGGCAACCTTACCGCCATCTGTGAGCCAATTGTCTAGAGAATGCGGGAGCCTCGAAGTCTCACAACCCTATGGACCTCCACGGCCTGTTACAGGTATAGCTTTTCCATCTTCTGGGAAGTCTTATTCTTTCTCCTTCTTTCTCCTTAACCTACACCCTTTTCATTCCCTTGCCATCTAACGCTGATACAAAGAAAGCATGGAGCTTTACCTCCATCCTTATGACTTCATGATTTGGCGTATAAAAACAGAGAGAATATATAATTTTCCCCATATATATCATCGTTCTTCCATTCATGTAATTCCCGAAACTATAATAATTCAATTAATTATTTACTTATTTGCATGATTATTTAACGGTCCAAAGGTCAATTATAATATACAATTGGCAAGGAAGGAAACAAACACATACACACAAACAAAAGACATAATATGGCTTCTGTCATTCAGACAATAATGTTTCAATAAATGCAATGACTCCAACCATCATGGGGCAAGAAATAATTCTATTCTTTAATTGAATTAAATTCCTTATTTATTTACGTGCTTATTTAACAGCCAAAAGCCAATTATATAACAAGCAAGAGCAAAAATGGAAACAATAAAAATATTCACATAAACAAAGGGAACTTAGACGACGACAAGAACAGCAGCAACAACAAATTATGGCTGTTAGGATGGCGTCAGAATGTCTCTAAACAAGACTCAAAAACTCTCCTTCTCGAGTTCAAGCGTATCTCTGTGTTTCGTTGAGATGTTTATTCAATTAATTTTCCTCATGGTTTTACATCTATAACGGGTTTCAATCCTACGTTATGTTACCACAAGTGAAATGTGCGCTATAAATATTTCTCCATCGTGAATGAAAAACGACATTATAATCAATGTTAAATTGCATAATTTTGTAGAGTAATCTCTTCTCGCGCCGGTCACGGTAGCCGAGCGGTCTAAGGCATGTACTGTCTTCGCTCGCGTGGAAACCGGGATCGTGGGTTCGAATCCCACTCAGGGCATGGATGTTTAGTTTGTGTGTGTGCGTTTTTCTGTGTTTGTGTACAGGTAGAGGCCTTGCGACGAGCTGATCACCCGCCCAAGGAGTCCTACCGAATGTGTAAGATCTAGAAAAACCGAAGTGAACGGAAAAGTTCATGGAGGTAGGCCTAGGCGCACTGGGGCTGTAGTGCCAAGGAAAAAATTATCTTTTCGCATCTCCGTGGTTCTCTTTATACAAGTCAACAATCCGGTCATTCATACACTTTATCATTAAAATCTCTTTACTTGGAGCACGCGGTAGCGTAGTTGGTTGAGGCACTCTGTTACAAGCCGGAAGGTGGCAGGTTTGATTCCAGATGAGGTCACTGGATTTTTCAATTTACCTAATTCTTCCAGCCGCACTATGGCTCTGGGTCAACTCAGCCTCTAACAGAAATGAATACCAGGAATCTTCCGGGGGTAAACTGCGGGCGGCGCGAAAGGCTGACAACCTCGCCCCCATCTGCGTGCCGATTATCTAGAAAATGTGGGGAGCCTCGACGTCTCACACCCCTATGGGCCTCCACGGCTTGTTACAGGGATACTTGTAACTTTACCTCTTTGCTTAATAGTATTGTTTTCTAGTTTCTTCTGTAGTTGTGAGAAGGGACTCGAGGAAAGGAATTTGTGTAATCTGGAACAAATTGTTTTGAATTACTTGACCGTTTCTTCTAGGGCATACATCTACAATTTGATTCTTTAGTCATACTGTTTTTGTGTTCCTTTCTTAAATGTGGATCCCAGAAATATTTCGCTCATATCTGGAGCTGAAGTAAAAGTAAAAAGTAAAGCTATCCCTGTAACAGGCCGTGAAGGCCCATAGGGCTGTGAGACGCTGAGGGTCCCACATCATGTAAACAATCGGCTTAAAGATGGCGGTAAGGTTGTCAGCCTTACGCGCCGCCCGCCCTTCACTCCCCAGGAAAATCATTTAATTAATTCCTGGTTCTCATTTCTGTTAGAAGCTGAGTAAACCCCAGGGCCTAGTGCGGCCGGAAGGATTAGGTCAATTGAAAAAAATCCCGCGACCTTCCGGCTTGTAGCATAGTACCTTAACCACTACGCTACCTCGTACCGCTACGGTAGAGGAACTGGAACCCGCCTCAAAAAGGGAAATTCATTGGACGCCCCAGTTGTCTTCAATATGACTCCTCGGTAGGAACCACATAGAAAACACCCCGTTTCCATTGTTGTCCAAATGTTGCAGCTGCCTAGCAACGGGTTGCATAACACCGTTTCCAACCGTTAACTCTATTGTTGCAGAGGCGTGTTTACCGCGCCGTTGCATAGCAACGGCTGTCTCGTTTGCTTCCAGGTCTTTGCCTAGCAACGGGACTATACGCCACATTATTATTATTATTATTATTATTATTATTATTATTATTATTATNTTGGCCTTACAGCTGTTGACTTGGCACATAAATAATAAAGAATTGAATTGACTTATTATTAGTTCATTTTTCTGCGCATGCAGGATGGTATCTGCGACAAAAACAGCGCACCATCTGTGAGCTCCATCAGCAGGTTGCTAAGAGGGGGTCGTAGAGACGAAAGTGACCCCAGGAAGAACCACTCCATCGACGGCATTCTTGGTAAGTGTTTTCTTAATAATTATATAATGATGGTAAATGACATGGAGCAGGGATAGGTCAGTCACTATAGTGACGGAAACTGGCTGATCGACCGTGTTTCAACACCCAGCAAGAAACTTTTCTTTTCTCCACGTCGTCCACACCGGTTCTCGGGTCAACCGAGCTCATTCATTGGGGATAGAGCGACCAGGGCGTGAAGCTGACCACTCCCATCTAGTGCCGAGATGTTACTACCCGAGCCCATGTTCTTGATCCCAACCAATCAAACCTAGAGTTCATTATCCTAGCAATACCGAGTTACCCCCATAAATCTGCTATTTCATCCTTATGTAATATCACAGATGCCCCGCGGCCTCATTTCTCTATGGAGCAAATATCTGGCTCCTTTAGTTTCAAACACTTGCCGTTTCCCCGACAGTGGGAAGATATGAGACCAGGGACTGCAGAAGGCACCTGCTGTGAGGTGACCGCTACAAGCATCATTTAACCGCGTCATTATATCAGGCGGACGGCTTCAGTTTATTGCGGGATTTACATAATTGCTTGGAAGCAAGATAGTGGTTCAGCGTTACTCTCTGCAACATCTTAGAAGCCACAGAATTGCTTCGTGCCTTACTTATTTATAAAATATTCGCTGAAAAATTACACGTATTCTTAGTCACTGTCTTCACTGCCGTGCTTGGTAACATCTTCCAACAGTGGACGTTTCTCTGCTCTTGGTCTCACGTCCTCGCAGACTGGCGGCCATCTCACACCAGCCTCCAACTCTTCTAACTGCCGTCTCAAGACTGTGCCGTAATTGCAGCTGGTCCTCATATTATAGCCCCGACACGGACAACACAGAAAAACGTATCTTTCATTATTACATGTTCTTTCGTTTCCGGGGAAGCAACGTGTTCACTTAGCTGTACTCTAGCAACGGATGTTGTACTGTCGCCTGTTTACACAGCTGCTATTCGGCAACGGGTCTTTGCTGTGCAACCAGCCGAGTTTCAAGTCAGAGATGAAGCTTAAACAGAATGAAGACTGAGGATATGATAATCTGATGAAATCACTGTGGCAAAATATGAAGTGACTAAAGTTTAACTTAATCAAAGACGCGAAAAATAAGTAGGTTTATAATTCACATGCTATGGATTAGCATAAAAAATATTTTCCTCTGAAACCTCAAGAGGAACAAGGCGCAGGGAAGTACGCTTATATCACGGCTGAATCTGTTTATTATATTTTTTTAAAAATGTTTCTTGAGATTGACAGAACAACATCCATTTAAGGAACAGCGCCTAGATGACTGGAGAAAAATATACGTACAATGAAGAGATTCATACTTTGTACTCTTCACTGAGTACTATTACGGCGATGAAATCGAGAACTGGGTCCATGGGATGGGTGAGAAATGTCGCGGGCATGAATGTTAAGATATATCATCATCACTCATGGAACTGAGCCCTTCTTGACAAGTTGCCAATTCTGCAGCTACTCAAGAATTTTCCAGCATTTTATGGAACCCAAAGTTCATACCATGTTCACATGTTCACAAGAGCCTTCAACTGGTCCATATCCTGAGCCAGATCAATAAAATCCATACCATCCTGTCCTAATCTCTCTAAGATCCATTTTAATATTATCCGCCCACTTACGCCTTGGTCTTCCCAGTAGTCTCTTTCCTTCTGGTTTTCCCACCAATATCCTATATGCATTCCTCGTCTCCCCCATTCGTGCCACTTGCCCCGCCCACCTCATCCTCCTTGACTTTATCATTCTAATTATTCTTGGAGAAGAGTACAAGTTATGAGGCGCCTTATTATGCAGTTTTCTCCAACCTCATGTCACTTCATCTCTCTTCGGTCCAAATATTCTCCTCAACACCCTGTTCTCAAACACCCTCAGTATATATCCTCCCTTAATGTCAGAGACCAAGTTTCACGCCCATACAGAACTACAGGCAAAATTATAGTTTTGTATATTCTAATTTTTATGTTTTTGGACAACAGACGAGAAGACAAAAGTTTCTGGACTGAATGGTAGCAAGCATTACCCGAGTTCAGTCTCCTCTTAATTTCCTCCTGAATAAGGTTTTGATTTGTTATAGTCATTCCCAAATATCTGAACTGCGCCACATTTTCAAAACATCTGTTACCTATCTTTATGTCATGATTTTGCCCTGCATTTTGGTGACGAGGCAGCAACATATACTTAGTTTTCTATGTGTTTTCTTCTAGATCCGTCTCCTTACTAGTGACAATTAAAGTTTGCGTGTATTTCTTTATGGTAACTACGTTATCACCCAGTAGATTCACATCATCGTCACAGACCAACAGCTGATGTGTCCCGTTTATCTTCAGTCCCATCTGGTTTCCCTGGACCTTCCTAATGGCATATTCTAAAGCAAAGTTGAAAAGGAGTGGCGATAAAGAATCTCCTTGTTTTAGACCATTCTGGATAGGAAATTTATCAGACAAATGTATACCTACATGGACTTTCCTACACGTTTCTTTTAAACACGTTTTAATCAGCTTAACTAGTTTCATGGGTATCCCAAACTCTATTAGAATATTGTACAATACTTTCCTCCTAACCGAATCACAGGCTTTCTTGAAGTCTTCGAATAGCTGATGTACTGTCTCATTGTACTCCCATTTTTTCTCCAATATCTGACGAGTGCAAAAGATCTGATCTGTAGTTGATCTGTTACATCGAAACCCACACTGATGATCCCCAATAATTTCATCTATATATGGACTTAACCTTGAGAGAAGAATATTGGATAAAATTTTGTATGAAGTTGATATCAGTGATATCCCCAGATAATTACTACGGTCAGTTTTATCACCCTTCTTGTGAACTGGTACAATAATAGACTCCTTCCACTGATCAGGCAACTTTTCCTTATGCCAAACAGAAGTAATTAGCTTATGGATCTTAGAACGTAATATTTCGCCTCCTGCTTGAATCTGATCACTACCTCGCGATTTATACCGTTTCAATTTTGCAATAACAATTTGAAACTCAAAAGGGCTGGGATCAGGTACTAACGGCTCAGCTGTATGGATTTCTGTCTGCCTAACAGCACTGCCCCTATGTACATTCAATAACTGAGAGAAGTAGTTCCTCCACCTATTCAAAATGTTGTGGGAATCTGCAAGCAGATCACCATTCTCATCCTTCACTAAGTTACTGCTAGGCTTGTAACCCCTCTTAAAGTCATTTATTCCTGTATACTGGTCTCTAAAGTTATTGTTCTTACCGTTCACTGCAAGCTCATCAATTTTGTCTTTCAGATATTCCCTCTTTTTGTTCCTGAAATGCCTGCCGGTTTCACGTCTTATATTTCCAGATTATCCCCATTTAACTCGCTTGGATCCTGTAACCATTGCAGTTTTGCTTGTTTCCTTNATATATATATATATATATCAGCTGAAGAACCTGACATGAACATGCCACATAGAAGGAAAGACAATATTAAAATATTTCCCAAAGAAAGGGAGTGTGAGAATATGAACTGGATTAATTTAGCCCAAGATGGGTTTCAGTAAGGGGTTCCTGTGTATACACTATTACATTTTTGACTTTTAGAAGAATCAGGGAATTTGTTAACGCTGTTAGGAATTGTCTTCTTGTTCCGTGATATTTTTTACTTAGTTCCAAAAATATTAAGTTGGTAAATCTGAGTTCCCTGCAGTCACAGCATTTGTAACAATTGAGACTGCTCAATGCTGAAATATTACGTACAACTTCAACCCAATCACAGAGTAAATTTGCTCTACGGAATCGTAAATACATTCCTCGCGCTCACATTTTCTTCTAAATAACGTCATTGGCATTATGAAAAATTATGAAGAATATTAAAAGAAGATTTAGATTTTTGTTCCGTCACGGATGCCGATGAATGAAATTTAAAGACCAATAAATTTGTAGTTCAATAAAATGCGGGCAATTTCGTGACCGGCTGGGCTAGAATAAGGTACTCAAGGCGGACTATCTCCATGAAGTTAGCTTACAAAGAGACTCGGGACGACGACTTCCATTACGGAAAACAATGGCCATCGATTCCATCCTTCTAGCAAGGAAACAGTCACAGCAAATACCAGATGTTAATATAGTCACAAAATATATAAATTACTTTTTTGTTATTAATATGTTATGTCGCAGTAAACATATGAATTACGCTTCAACCTAAGCTCATTTAGCTCTGCTAGCTACCTGCTTCATGGTGGTTTCTTGTTTGGGTTTTCTTCGACACTAAGGATAGAGCTATATTCCTCTGAAATATCCCTTGATTTTCAACAGATTACACCGGGATATTTACCAAAAGATATAACCCAATAGATACGTAATTTGGGACTCTGTACCCCATAGAATATTCTTTTACATTACCACATTTTTCCCAATAGCTGCTTTACTGAATGTGGTATTGTTGTTAGCTAGGTACGGCCTGCACCAGGTTTTGAGGATGGCTCTATCAAACACTGAGCAGTCGGCAGAAATCTAAAGTAGTCTGGAAACAGTTTTGAAGCACTGTAACATTTCATTTAATTTTCCCGAGCAGCTATATATATATAATAAGCCGGTATAGAGTATTCGCAGCGTTGTGTCAGGTCGGGAGGGAACTGTCTGACAGGTCGAGTGTTGCTTGGCTTGGAGGAATAAGACCACACAAGATGCATTGCTGTACAGTGGCGGCTCGTGAGGTGGAAACATGATTGATAAATACAAGTGTCTATCACAATTAGAGTAAGAATAGACACTGAAAAATATGCATGGGATTAAGTACCAAGGAGAAAATTTAGATCTGTGAGGAATAAGTATTTCATTCTATGAGAAATAAAGGCTGTGGAAGATTGCATAATTCATATTATTCTTGGCTTAACAATGTTTGGGGGAACACATCGTGCAGAAGATCTTTGGGTTTATTTTTGAATGTAAAGACTATATAGCGTCGATGACAGAATGATTAATGAATTGGAAAGGATCTGAAACAGGCGGTTTTGGCCTAACTGAGGCACCATCCCGGAATTTGCCTAGATTAATTAACGAAAACTGCTAAAAATTTCAGTCTCTCTAAGCGATGCCCGCCGGTTACGGTAGCCGAGCCGTCTAAGGCATGTACTGTCTTCGCTCGCTTGGAAACCGGTATCGTGGGTTCGAATCCCACTCAGGGCATGGATCTTTAGTTTGTGTGTCTGAGTTTTTCTGTGTTTGTGTACAGGTAGAGGCCTTGCGACGAGCTGATCACCCTCCCAAGGAGTCCTACCGAATGTATAAGATCTAGAAAGACCGAAGTGAACGGAGAAGTTCATGGAGGTAGGCCTAGACCCACTGGGGCTGTAGTGCCAAGGGGGGGGGGAGTAAGGGACGCCCGCGATGATTTTCAAACATCCTGAATACAAGTCCATTTTGTTACCATTAGACCAATTTCCTCGGTTATAAAGACGAATGCAGGTGGACCAGTAAAATAAATGAAACAATTTGGTAAATAGACCTGGCCTACATATGTGAACGATTTTCTGTAGAGTGTAGGGCCTATACGGATTTTTATTAAAAGTCTGTCAAAGGATTCAAGGAATACTTTTAAACATTTGATTAGGCACTTACGTTAAATGTCCCTTAGATCAGTGTGAAAGTTAAAGAACGTCTTACATTACGTGCAGTTAATTCAAAGTGCAATGCAGCAAGTTTACTTGCTTCAGGACATTTCAAGGGATTCAACAGATATACCTCTGTCAGGTGAGGTAAGATAAATACTGCCATTTAAAAATTTCAATGTGGAGCCACGTATAAATTTTGTAAGTATAAGTCAGGTTTCAGTTCCTGTAAGCGTGCATATCAATGGGGTAATAGTCAGGGCGATTCTAAGTAAATTTACACGAAACGAAACTATTATCTTGCATTAAAAACTATTTCATAGTAAATGAGATAGAGTTGTCCCTGTGCTCACTACGTCATGAAAGCGCATGCAGGAGCGGATGCATAGATCCATATTCATAATGTTTATATATATATATATATATATACTATGCATAGTTTTATTGTTTGTTTTATATTATTTTGGTATTGTTGTGTTGGGTCTTTGCTAATTAGTGTAACATTATTTTCATGTATAAATTTCATTATTTTTTTTTTGATATTCTTCTTCTGTTATTATTACTAATGTTTTTCCTTTATCTGCTTTTGTTACTATCAATTTATTATCTGGAATTTTCCTTTTTATATTTATAGCTAATTTCCATTCTCTCTTACTATTACAGTTATTATGAATAAACAATAAAACAATTACAAATAAATAAATAAATAAATAAAACAAATACAATACAAAAAAGACAAAAATGGAAATACACAAACATGAATCCTATAGCTCCAAATTTACAGGCGACAATAAAGCTACATAAACATAATAAACCTATTAGACCCATAATCAATTGGAAACATGCCCCAGCATATCAACTAGCAATACTATTATCTAAGATACTACAAGAATATTTATAATTGCCAAACGCATACAATATACAGAACTCCATACAGTTAATGAATGATTTAAACATTATTATAATAGATGAAAACATAAGAGTATGTTCTTTTGATATAGAGAACATGTACACAAACATAACGTGTTCACGAGAGTCTTCCACTGGTCCCTATCCTGAGCCAGAACAATCTAGTCTACAGATAATTATTTAGGCCTATTATTATTAGCCTACTTTCCTTATTTTGAAAAAAGAAAGATTTACTAGATCACGCTGCTATTTGTGTGTTCATCCATCTCTGTAAAAGAGTAAAAGTAAAGCTATCCCTGTAACAGTCCGTGGAGACCCACAAGCTTGTGAGACGTCGAGGTTCCCATATTTTCTAGACAATCGGCTCACATATTGCGGTAATATTTTCAGCTTTTGCCCCAGGAAAATTGCTGGTACTCATTTCTGTTAGAGGTTGGGTCGACACAAGGGCCATAGTGAGGCTGGAGGGATTAAGCAAATTGAAAAAAAAAAAATCCAACGATCTCATCGGGAATCAAACCCGCGACCTTCCGACTTGTAGCATAGTGCCTCAAACAAGTACGCTACCACGTGGCCCCCCTTAAAACTGCTTCTCTTCCCTAAAGTATGGTCTATCGCAAGCTGTACATTTTCAAGAAAGGAACTTATTTTCCCCTGGTCTGTGATGATCGAAGTGCATATGCATGTTGTACTACTGCAGTAAGTGACAGTCAAGTGACAGTAAGTGGACAATCAAAACGGCAAACATGTGGTTTCTTGGCGCTCTTTTCCTTCAAAGACAAGTACTACAACAGATCCCAAAATTCCGCGAAATTCAATTCTTATATTACCTAACTCTGATTCAATGAAGTTCTTATGAGTACTGATGAGTTCAATTAATCCTTTTATAAATAATCGCACATCATTCAGAAAGTAGTTAAATATTCCATTTTCGCTGCTCTCTTGTTTCCATGGCATAAATATTTTCAGCTCAATTTTCGTGCACAAGTTTCAGTTACAGGAATTTTCACCACGAATAACAGTAACAAAACCAAGACAAAAGTAAAATTGTACCGCTTGATTTATTTCTCCTCCTCCCCCATCCGGCGGGGACACGCTGTAGCGTAGTTGGTTGAGGCACTATTTTGCAAGCCGGAAGGTCGCGGGCTCAAGTCCCGATGAGGTCATTGGATTTTTTTTCGAATTGACTTAATCCTTCTAGCCGCATTATGGCCCTGGGGTCGACTCAGCCTCTAACAAAAATGAGTACCAGGAATATTCTTGGGGGTAAATGGCGGCCGGCGCTTAGGGCTGACAACCTTGTTGCCATCTATGAGCCGATTGTCTAGATAATGTGGGATCCTCAACATCTCACAACCACAATGGGCCTCCACAGCCTGTTACTGGGATATCTTTACTTTTACTTACTTACCCCCATATGGTGAATATTTAAAACATAGGATCGCTAAATAAGACTTCTAAAAATCTAAGAAGCGGCTGCTATCGGCTGAGATTATGTGCGGGTACTCTTTTCCATCTGTATTCAAACTGAATAAAAATTCTAAACACAAATATCCAGAAAATTTGTATTCCAAGATCAGCAATATTAATTCCCTTCTCTACAACGCTTAGTAATTCAGTGGACAAAGTTTTTTTCTTTTTTCTTTTTGCATTTTAAACATCTAGAGGTGAAACAAATTATCTCCGTACATAGAAACTGTTGAACCGACTTTAGTGACAGAGGTTAAGTACCTCTGTGCATAAGCACCGAGGCAAGGAAGGAAACCTCCAAGCTCTCTGCATCCTGTCTGGTCAGATTCACGTTCCAGGAGCTGAAATCCACTGACGCTGGAGAAAAGGAAATATCAAACTCCTGACGAGGTTTATAATTTATGGAGCTTAACAAGGGTGCCTGAGAACAGGGTGCTGAGGACAGTATTTGGGCCGAAGAGAGCTGAAGTGACAGGAGGTTGGAGAAAACTGCATAATGAGCAGCTTCATAACTTGTACTCTTCTCCAAGTATAATTAGAATGACAAGTCAAGGAGAATGAGTTGGGCAGGGCATGTAGCACGAATGGGGAGACGAGGAATGCACGTAGGATATTAGTGGGAAAGCCAGAAGGAAAGAGACCACTGGGAAGACCAAGGCGTAGGTGGGTGAACAATACTAAAATTGATCTTAGAGAAATAGGATGGGATGGTATGGACTGGATTGATCTGGCTCAGGATAGGGACCAGTGGAGGGCTCTTGTGAACACGGTAATGAACGTTCGGGTTCAATAAAATGTTGGGAAATTCTTGAGTAGCTGCAGAATTGGCGGCTCCTCAAGAAGGGCTCGGCTCCATGGGAAATTAACATCAGGGCCCTATGTACATGTCTGAGACTCAATACTCGAACTTTAGCCCAGGGACGGGTTTGCTTTTCCCGTATATCTTCACCTCTCAGTCATGAATAATACTTGTAGCTAAGAGAACAGAAAGGACGGTTCCGTAGTTTATAAACGCTGCTGATCCTCGCCAGCGCAGTCATTCTTGAGTCCGAGTCCTGCAGGATTTATGACTATAGTTTACTGTCTCAGATTCGATACTCCTCCAACCTGGAGGGTCAGGTCCCCATATTTATATCCCGCAGGAACAGGGTGTCCCAGTTATACCGCCCAACACCGGGTTCCCTTCTCGTCGCCTCTTAGGACTCGCAGGGCAAACCCGTCTGCACGCCGGTAGCTGTGTTTTGTTTGAAGGTGGTGAGTTATTTCGCGGATGTGTGCTATTTGTGTGTTGTGTCTTATTGTAGTACCAATTCCACCTGCAAAATCCCATTTACAGTTAAAATAAATAATAATAAAATCTCGGTAGGGTACTCATATAGAACACCGCTTCTAACAATGCCCTCATTTGTTGCATTCGTTATCTGTTGTAGCGGAGACGTGTTTGGTGAGCCATTGGCACGCAACGGACAGTGCAAACATGTCGCAGTGCGATACAATTTTATTTGGAAATCTTGAGAAGAAATCATTCAGGGGATGTAGGCGTAAATCTTAAGGAAACAGGGTGCCAGACTGTAGACCGGATTCATTTGGCTTACAAGAAAGTTCTGTGGTGGAATTTTGTGACCACACTAATGAACCTTCAGGTGTCAATAAGAGGCGGGGTAATGTTCTGATCAAGTGAGCAAGTAACAGCTTTCCAAGAATGTACCTACTGTACGGAAGGCCTTCAGGCTGAATGGCGAAGCTCGACCTACTCTACGGACCGCCACTGGCAGTTCGTGTTGAGGGGGAAGGGGTATTTAAAAAAAGATTTTGGCTCGAGCTGTAACTCTGGATTGTGGAGCGGTGATGGAATAAGTAGACGGTAGGCTATAGACGTAATTTTTACCCAGGAGGCATTTAGGTGGGCCGGCCCGACTTATGTAACAAAGCAAAGTGACTGTAACCCGCTACTTTTCTTTCTCATGTTAACCGAGTGATCTGTAGGACTAACACAATATCTTCCTACGTAGATGATAAAAAGATGCATAAATTAATTATTATGACCTTTATATATCTCGAATAAAACTGCGGAAAGGGTGTTATAACATTTTGTCTTCTGTTCTGACCATCAATCTCTCCGTAATAGGAAGGTCGCGATTTTTCAAATTAAAGGCAGCTACTTTGCGCCTCGTGTAGGTGTTTTAATGACTAAATTCCGCCAACAAAATGAGAATGACGGGCAAGAAAATGAGTAACTGTCCCACGTCCCCAGTGTTCAATATTACGACTAAATTCTTCTTTAGAAGCAGCCATATCACGCCGCGTCCTCCAGACATGGAGGTTAGCTGCTAATATACTGTCATGTGTTGAAGGGTGTGACTATTGGACAGGATTTGGTTTGGATGATTTAATTTATTGCACTTATACACTCAACTCGTAACTACAAGTATTTATAACATTGTTGCTGATTTCCACACTAGTCTTCACTAGTCGTATCCTGGCAACGGATTTCAGCAGTCTAACTCTAGCTACATCATACATAAAATCAAGGCACGATGTCTGCGACAAGACGCGAAGAAAGGAGCACAGTTAAAACAAATGAGATTATGAACACCGCTGCACACTGGTCTGAGTCATGATGCTGACGTCAGCTTCATGCTGCAGACACGTGCAGCAAGACTCGGCATGTTCCTTTTCTGTGCGTCAAGACTCAGACATCAGTACTCAAGGAACAGCAACAGTGTACGTTATCGGCATGACGTCATGTCATCAACTAGAGACGATGTGATCAGATGCGGACGCGTGCTGCTTCAGTTTGTGGACTCGAGTCTGAATCACGAATGAAGCAAGACTGCGTCTTTTGTCTAATGTCTTGATGCTTGTCTTGACGCAGCTGGTGTGCGGCCGCCCTAGGAAGTCTGTATTGGTCAGGTTCTGTCATGACAGCCGAGAAATATCAATACTATTAACGCCTGTATAATCAGGTATTGCAATCGTCCCGCCTGAATGAATTGTGAAAGAGATTGACAACACTGACTGTAGAGTGCAGAAAGAATACGCTCAAATTAACACAATGAACGTGTCTTAGAACCGCCTCCTAGAAGCAGACGCAGATAAACCTAAGTATATATATCAACAGATGTTGACGTAGGTTGTTACGTCATCATTAGAAAGCAATTTGATTCTGATTTCGACATAAATATTGCCTACTCAACGGGAGCCCAGGTAGCTCAGTCGGTATAGCGACTAGTTACAGGATAGACGGCCGAGGGGTCGGTGTTTGAATCCCGGAAGGGATAAGATTTTTTCTCTCCACGTCACCCAGACCGGTTTTTGGGTCCACCCAGCCTCCAGTCCAATGGGTACCAGAGGCTATTTCCCAGAGGTAAAGCGGCCGGGGCGTGAAGATGACCACTCACCTCCAACTAGTGCCGAGGCCAAGAATTCATGGATCTCTACAGCCACTCCCCATACGTCTTCATGGCGTGATGCTCAATTAGTTAAGCACAGGAACAATCTTTTAAGGTTGCCAACTTAATATATGGCTTGCTTTCAAAGAAGTTTTACATATACAGTAAATATCATATGTTCATTTTTTATCAACAAAATTATTGAGGAAATAATAACGTACAGGTAGCTAATAAATCATTTGGAAATGTTGCAAGGTTCAAGTACGTTATTTCAGAACGGCTGCTAACAAATGAAAATTGTATTCAAGAAGAAGAACTGATTAAATTTGGGTAATGGCTGTTACTGCTCTGTTCTGAATTTTCATTTACTCGTCTCCCATCTAAGATTGTGTAGATTAGGAATACTGAAATTATAATTTACGCCTTCTCTCTAAACTACGGGAAGGATTTAAACTGGGGATGTTGAATCTGAGGTTCTGCATTAGTGACTATTAAGAGTGATTCAGTTGTTGGGATGAATATAATGCCATCGGAGGTCACCTCAGGTAAATTTGCTCCCGTGCTTAAACAATTAAGTGCCATTCCATTACGGAGCATAAGGAGAGGAGGTATAGCTCCATACATAGCTCGTACATTCTTAAATTCGGCACTAGATGGGGATGAGTGATCAGCTCCATATACCTCCCGCTTGACCCTGGGGACAGAGCCCCCGGTATCCAATGGATAAGAGGCCGGGTAGGCCTTAGAGCCGGTCCGAAATTTACGCACAGATAAAGGAAAAAATTGTAACCTGCAGGGAATCGAACCTCTGTCCTCTAGCCCCTAGTCTAGTCGCCACATCGATGGAGCACACAATATTTTTAAATTTATTCGTGCCTGCTACATGTCTGCCCCGTCTGTTATATAAGGGAATTCCTTTTCATGGAGCAAAGCTAAGAAAGATAGCACGAAACACATTCTAACCCAGAGAATGATAAAAATAACAATAAAAGAAGGCCGGAATGAATGAAGAGACTAGGAGAGGGGGAGTCCCTGTTCATCATTTCGGCGTGGCAAAGGAGCCGCTTGGGTGCTAGAAGGTGTCTGAAAGGAGGAACAAGGCGGTCCAAAGCCTCGGGGTCGACAGGCCTCAAGACCTTTCCCTGAACAGGTGTGTGTGTGTGTGTGTGTGTGTGTGAAGCCCACCCAGGACAGCAGGCCTGATGATGATAAATAGCAGGACCGCAAAATAGGAAACACGGAAAGATTTAATGGAGTACCTGACCAAGCAAAGTGTATTTGCGGTTCCGTGAAAGCAGAAAACTCTGATCTCAGTTCCCTTCTGATCCGGTCCATATGATCGTCCTTACGTTTCCATGTCTTTTCCTAAGTTAGCGCGACCAGCACGAGCACGTGTATAGTGACTAGTTACGGGCTGGGCGATCGAGGGGTCGGAGTTTGAGTCCTAGTAGGGTGAAGAATTTTTTCTTCTCCATTTCGTCCAGACCCCATCACTGGGACCTTTTTAGCCTCCTATCGAATGGATTGTGGGGGTGAAGGGGCCAGAGCGTGAAGCTGACCACTTACCTCCAACTAGTGCCGAGCTCAAGGAAACGTGGATCTATACACCCACTCCCCTATACGTCTTCATGGAGTAGGGTTTAATTAGTTAAGCAGAGGGACAACTTCTCCTTTCCACCTGCTTTACCTCTTATATTTCTTCGTCACCATCTCTCCTTTATTTTTTACTGTATTTCCCTCTAGTTTCTTGTTTTCGTTTAATATACTTTTCCTTCAATTTTCTTTCTTCTTAATATCCCGCTCTTTATTTGTTGCTTCACTGTGTTCTCCACATTTATTCCCCAATCCACCTCCTACTCTTTACACTTCTGGGAAAAGTTTCAATCATGTCGGGCAGCCCACACACGCTGTCACACGAATGTGGCACTATGTTACAAGCCGGAATGTCACGGTTTCGATTCCCGATGAGGTCATTTGATTTTTTCAGTTGACCTAACCATTCTAGCCGCACTGTGGCACTAAGGTCGACTCAGCCTCTAAGAAAAATAAGTACCAGGAATCTTGCTGGGCGTAAAGGGCGGCCGGCGCGCAAGGCTGACAACCTCACCGCTATCGGTGATCCGATAGTCTAGAATATGTGGTAGCCTCGACGTCTCACAACGCTATGTGCCTTCGCAGCCTGTAACAGGGATATCTTTACCTTTTATTTTCACGTTACATTCTGGAAGCGGTTGTCTTTTGACTTCTTGAGGCGTTTATTCCAGTATTTGGTATTGTTTTTTAGTTATTATTATTGGAGGGGGTGGGTTTCCCCGTGCACCGCGACTAATAGCCTATTGTAGTCCCCCTTTGATATTCTGCCAGTCGCCATACCCTACCGGTACTGGTGCGTGCTATCAGCCCCGTTCAGCCAACGAGGTAGGCCCTCGGTACCCGATATTTCCCCCATCTACCAGAGGCATTGAAAACTACTTGGGCAGGAAACTTGCCTAATTTTGCTCAGAGGTCTCCTAGAGACATGAGGATCTTTTACGTGCCGTAAATCTACGACACGGGACTCACGGCTTAAAGTCCCTCCCGGAGGAGGGACGATCTCCGCCGGCTTTGAACCCGCGTACCTTGAGTCATGAGGTGGGAACGTTACCCCTAGACTACGGAGGCCGCTGCTCTATGGACTAACATAAGCGAATGGAAGAATGACAGACAAATGATAATTGGGAAAGGATTCAGGAAGAAAGTGGCCTTGGACTAATTCAGGTATGATTCCGGCATGTACCTGTAGGGACTGAGGAAAGCCACAAAAAGCATTAATCAGGACAATCCCGGCCGAGATTCAAACCGAGGACTTACCACTAAGCTAACCCGTAGGATATCAGTATCCTTTCGTTTTTACATTCATGCAGATACAATTATCTTATATCTTTCTCATCGGAGTGTGAGTGAGAGCCCGCCTGCTCCTCTATAAATCTGATTTCGGTGAAAATTACTGTGTCACGGGGGATATGACGCTTTGTAGTCTGCTACAATAATATATTTTTTTTCCTTGGCACTACAGCCCCAGTGGGCCTAGGCCTACCTCCATGAACTTCTTCGTTCACTTCGGTTTTTCTAGATCTTACACACACGGTAGGACTCCTTGGGCGAGTGATCAGCTCGTCGCAAGGCCTCTACCTGTAGACAAACACAGAAAAACGCACACAAACATCCATGCCCTGAGTGGGATTCGAACCCACGATCCCGGCTTCCGAGCGAGCGAAGACAGTGAATGCCTTAGACCGCTCGGCTACCGTGACCGGCACAATAATATATTAAGTTATACAATTACTGAGTTGTAATTCTTAATGGCATCACAGCACAGATGGAAACATAAGAAAGAAAATAGGCATCCTATCCGAAATTATGAAACAAAAATAAATATACGTAGTTAAAACATGACAAGTGGAGCAGGACATGCAGTATGTTAAATTACTCCTCTTCTGCTAATCTATGGTTTGAAACTCGGGGTTTATTTATTGGCTCTTCATCCATCAAGCGTCCCAATTTACTCTGTGCCTTTTCCTTATGTCGTGATACTTTACGTTACGTTACCACATTATTATCTAGACCACAGAGCTGGAAGAACATTTCAGAGTCCCACTTGAGGTACCACGCGTACATTTACTTGGGAGGCGAAAGGTAAGGTAAAGCTATCCTTGTAACAGACCGTGGAGGCTCATAGGGTTGTGAGACGTCGAGGCTTCAACATTGTCTAGACAATCGGCTTACAGATGGCGGTGAGGTTGTCAACCTTACACACCGGCCGCCCTTTAGCCCCAGGAATATCCCTAGTACTCATTTCTGTTAGACGCTGAGTCGACCACAAGGCCACAGTGGGGCTGGAAGGATTAAGTCAACTGAATTATCAAATGAAGTCATTGGGAATCGAACCAACCATGCTACAGCATAGGAAAAGTATTAAAAACTTCAGTCAGAATTTCCAGTGTCCTGGCTGAGATTCGAACGGGAATACGACTCTAGACCCTAATCTCTAGACATGTAAGCAGACGAAGACTGCGTAAAGATGGATAAGGGCGGAAATGCAGAGTAGAGACAGATGTTGAAATCAGTTAGGTCTCCTTAGCGTCAACTCACATTACCTTACATAGGCTAATCGACTCCAGTTGAAATATCACTTACATTACAGTTTGAGTTATGGATGTCAGGAGGGCGTGAATCTGGCTAATAAATCTAACAGTGGGGGAGCCTTTTTGCTCTCCCCTCTCCGCCATTTTGGTGTCCACAGGGAGTCGGTAACTCATGTACACAGGGACTAGGAACTGGACTTAATGAACGATAAGTAGCTTCGCCATAAAGAAGCCTCAAGACGGTATCGTTCACACATGCGGTGCCATCTTGATACTAACCCAAAGACAGTCTTACAATTCGGTCACGGATTGCATGTAACGCTGGATGGAAGGATTATTGGTGAGTAGTTAATAGGAAAGTTTCTGGGAGACAGCGACCATGGACTAATTGCGGTACTATCCCGGAATTTACGTGGAGGTAATGTAAGGTGAGCCGGTCACGGTAGCCGAGCGGCCTAAGGCATGCGCTGTCTTCGCTCTCTCGGAAGCCGGGATCGTGGGTTCGAATCCCACTCAGGGCATGGATGTTTGTGTGCGTTTTTCTGTGTTTGTGTACAGGTAGAGGCCTTGCGATGAGCTGCTCACCCGCCCAAGGAATCCTACCGTATGTCTAAGATCTAGAAAAACCGAAGTGAACGGAGAAGTTCATGGAGGTAGGCCTAGGCCCATTGGGGCTGTAGTGCCAAGGAAAAAAAATTAGTTGAAGTCCCTGTGCTTAACTAATTAAGCACTACGCCATGAAGACCTATGGGGGAATGGATGTGTAATTTTTTTATCGCCAGTGGGGTGGGACTAAGTCCCTTGTACTGCGGCCAGTTCTGGCCTATTGTACCAGCCCCAGATGATAGGTGAGGGTGATTGTGGAGCAATTGTTGGAATAAAGATTGGCAGGGGAAACCAAAGTAAAAAATGAGTGGATGTGTAGATCCACATTTTCTCGACCTCGGCGCTAGTTGGATGTGAGTTTTCAACTTCACGCCCCGGGCCGATTTACCCCCGGGGAAAGAACCCCCAGTAAATAGGTTGGGTGGACCCCAGAGACGGTCTGGAATATGTGAAGAAGAGAAAGCTCTTGACCCTACCGGGACTCGAACTTCTACCCCTCGGTCGCCAAGCCCTTAGACAGTCACTTTATACACTGAGCTCTCCTGCCTCCATCCACGTGAAGGTACTTATGAAAGCAACTAAAGCCTCAGTCATGACAGCCAATGTTCTGCCCAAGGTTCGAACAGAGGACCTACCGAATACGAGTCTAAAATTTTGTTGCTACGGCAGTGTGCTCTGTTATCGACAATAATGAAGACATGGATTCGCTTTTTAAAACGATTTATCGGAGTGTTTCCATAAATGGCTTATCATGGAAAAGAGATTAAACCGAACACTCAGGCGCCTTAGCACATTTGTCACTCACTCAACACTCATGGAGCTGACAGTTGTGTAGCTACTCAAGAACTTCCCAGCATTTTATGGGACCCAAAGGTTAATTACCGTGTTCACAAGAGCCCTCCACGGGTCCCTATCCAGAGCCAGATTAATCCAATCCATATCATTACATCCTATCTCCATGAGATCCATTTCAACAATGTTCACCAACCTACGCCTTGGTCTTTCCAGTGGTCTTCTTCCTTCGGGCTTTTCCACCAATACTCTATTTTTTTTTAATTCGCTTAGTGGGGGGGTGGAGTCCAACTGGATTCACTCGGCAAGGCGGTCACTAATTGGCCTATTGCACTTGCCCCGGGTGATTATGATGATGGAGAATTTGGTGGAATGAAGATTGGCAGGGGAAGCCGAAGCACTCGAAGAAAACCCGCCCCAGCGCCACTTTGTCCACCACAAATCCCATTTGACCAGACCCGGGATCGGGAAGCCAAGGACTAACCGCTTGAGCTATTGCCCTATATGCAATTCTCCTCTCCCCAATGCGCCGAGTTGCCGCATTAAAATTAGAAATGAGCATGACAAATATGGAGTTGCAGGATCCGAGGTTCTCATATCCGTGGTTATGAGGATTTCTCTCTTCTGGGATATAACACCTTGTAGTCTGTCGAAAATCAACCGACGTTTTGGAGGAACATGTCGCATACATGTTAGGGGTCAAAGAATAAACTAACCAAGAAACCAGCATGAAGCAGGTAGCAGCCCTGCAAGTTTCCTGCTCGGTTTATTCTTCGACACTGAAGATGGAGGTGACATGTTCTTCCGAAACGTGGGTTGACTTTTCAACGGACTACATGACGTCATATCCCAGAATGCTTAACTCTTCAGACATGGAATTGAAGGAAATAGAAAAGACTGAACGGAAGAAACAGATAGAGTCCATCTGGTCTACGAATGAGGTTACGTCACACCTAGTGTAGGCAACCTTACGAAAGAAAAGTCTTGTGTAAATCTGTTTGCATTTCCCACCGACACATGAATGCCCGAGGTGCATTGTAAACAGAATCTGGTAACTTTCTAATGATGACGTAAGGGTTAAGTCACTAACTGACGATGACGCACCGCTTTTCCTGTAGTGGGTGGAGTTTAAGAGAGAAAGAAACAGATGCCAGCGGTCAGTCTGGTATTCTTGCCAATCTGCACTGTGATTTCTGTGATGCGCAGGTCCAAGCAGTGGCGATGAGTCCGACACGGAGTCCGAACCCGGGATACCGCTTAAGAGGAAGCAGCGTCGCAGCCGCACCACGTTCTCTGGAGACCAGCTGGAGGAGCTGGAGCGGGCTTTCCAGAGGACACAGTACCCGGACGTTTACACCCGCGAGGAACTAGCCCAGAAGTAAGTGGCACTGCAAATTCGTGCCTTCACGTAACTGAACAGCGTTTATAAAGCTTAGTTATAACTCAAATAAATTTTGAAATTAACTCCTCCTAATCAAAGCAATACTTAAACCCATATGGACCTATGGAATTCAGCTACACGGGGGACATCCTCCAGTTCCTACATCGAAATCCTCCAGCGCTTTCAATCCAAGACGCTCCAATCCATTCTGAACGCACCTCGGTACATAAACAACCACAGGATCCATGCAGATCTACAAATGAACACAGTGCTCAGTGAAACAAAAACTGGAATAACAAATACTTAAGGAAATTATAAAACCACATTAATACACTAGCAGTGAACCTACCGGAAAGTAGTGAAACTACACACAAACTGAAAAGATACACCGTCCCAACTCTACAAGACAGACCTGAGTAAAACCCCAATACAAAAATTAAAATGATACCTAAGTCAACAGAAAAAGTATATGAATTATGCCACTGGACACAACTCATTCTCGAGCCAGTACTTATTGAACACACATTTATTTCTGCAGATTATGTACAATAGCGTGCGAAAAAAAAAAATTCTTTAGACTGTTATGAATATCTGTTTGTTGGACAAGGAAGTAAAGAACAGCTCACAATTTACTTTAGTAATTGGCATACAAGTTTGTCTGTAAGTAAAGTAATTGTACAGTAATGTACAGAAACAAAAATCTGAAACACACAGTCTATTATATACTTACAGAATATATTATGTATGTTTAGAAAATATTGCCGAAATTCAAGAATCTTTGAATAATAATATACGTGTATTTCACAGAAGATATGTAACGTCTGCTTGAAAAAAAATATCAGTATATGTACATGGGCATACATTTAACAAAGTATATATATAATTAGGCTTAACTGATATTGAAATCCTACTTGAATCCATTTGTCTTAGGCAGATATTCAACTTGGTTCTCTCATGAATAGTTTATATATAAAAAATGTCTATAAGCGAGAGAGATGAATAAGCAATGATTTTTATAATCTACACATTAAGACAACAAAATGTGAAATTTAACACCTTAATTAAAGAAGGACATTTCTCGTTTAGAAATATTATTTTCTTCTGTATGGATATGTTTGCTATTAAACAATGACAGTAACATCTAAATGTTCTTAATATTTTTCGGAATAGAAACGTAAATAAGTTCTTTTTACAATAACACAATTAGTATAGCCATGGAAAAGCACAAGAGACGTCTGTAGGCCGCGGTGCAAGGGCCGAGAAGGCCCACCCCTTATACATTCATCGCCATGGAAATAAATAAAAACAAATGGTTAACTTTTAACTATAGAAATAAGACAAGGGACTGATTAATGACAATCCGCTCAGAAAAAATTATAACCATGTTATGCGTAGAGACAAACGCAGAACATCAGGACAGTGTTCCTGCTAGAAAACCGCATTTCGAATCTCGTCTTGATAACTATAGTAATGAACTGAGTGGCTAGAACCAAATTTGACCAAGTTAGCACTGGTTGCAATAGTAAGACCTCTAATGCACTGTTGCGTAGGATTAATCGTTCAGTCTAGTCAACTGAAATATTACAAAAAAAGATAAAAATTAAAGCTATCCCTGTAACAGGCCTTGGAGGCCCATAGGGCTGTGAGACGTCAAAGTTCTCACATTTTCTAGAAAATCGGCTCATAGATGGCGGTGAGGTCGTCAGCCTTGCGTGACGGCCATCCTTTACGCCCCCAAGAAGTTTCATGTTATCCATTTCTTTTGGAGGCTAAGTCGATCCCAGTGACAAAATGCGGTTTCAAGAATTACGTCAATTGAAAAATCCAATCGAACCCGTGACCTTCCGACTTGTGATGTAGTGCCTCAACCAACTACGCTACAGTGTGACCCCACAGAAATTATATTCCTCCGTAAAAATTCCGGAGGTCCCAAAGAGTCAGTCGACCAGCAAGGCGGAGTTTATTACAATCAACAAGTAAACAAAGAAAATTGACAACAAATTCTGGAATGTGACGAGAAGTATCTTATGTGTTGAAGATTATACATGGATTCTGTGCAGAAAGTAAGGGAGAACCCCATTGCCGAATTAAATACTTAGGTACTGAAGCAACAAACAATTTCAAAATTTTCTTAAATGTAAATAATTACAACCGTGAAAAACTGTCACCATATATCGCGTAGCATCTGCGCAACAGTACTCATTCAGACCCCGAGATGACATTCTTGTATCCGAGGAGCAACCCAGCATCTCTCTCCAAGTCATCCTAACGGACAACAGTGCAGTAACATCAAATTGCAATAGGACGGGTTACATTAACGATAACATTTGTTCAATAAATCCGGCACTTATATTCTAAAATATCTACCAACCTACTTATTTGTCCGTCTCTCTGTCTGCCTATCCATGGCTCTACAGCTCTCTGTTGGACCTTGGCTGCTCTTTCAGAGTCTCGATCTTTTACACAGTCGGTAGGACTCCTTGACGGGGGATCAGCCAGTCGCAAGGCCGCTATATACACACAGGACAACACAAAGCAGAATAAACGGACAGAGACATCCATGCCTTGAGTGGGATTCGAACCCACGATCCCAGTGTTCCAGCGGTCGAAGACTGTTCATGCCTTAGGGCACGCGGCTACCGTGATCGTCTCATGTTCTAAAATATACTGGCTGTAAATTCATCTTTTGGAATCACAGTTTGAATGAAACATGAAAGTTACTGTCGGATTTTGTTATTATTCAGTTGGCCGCAATGCAGAATTAACTCTCAGGGGTGCCAAATTTGGAACGTAATGCCTAAATCTCACGGGTGTTCTCGCTTTGTAAACTGAGAGATAACAATAAATGAAAGAAGATTGGAAAAGAGTGTAAACTTGTCGAGGCTGAGTGCTGTAGATCACAGAATATGATATTATGAACAAACACAATAGCATAAGATGTAAACCATTTGTTACATGTCAAGTTTTAGCAAGTGAACGGCTTGGTGCGAAAAGGGCTTAGCTCCAAAAAATCTCACTCACTCATGGAACTCAGCCCTTCTTGAGAAGCCGCCAATTCTGCAGCTACACAAGAATTTCCCAGCATTTTATGGAACTCGAATGTTCATTACCGTGTTCACAAGAGCCCTCCACTGGTCCCTATCCTGAGCCGGATCAATCCAATCCATCCCATCCTATCTAAGATCCATTTTATTAATATCCACTCAACTACGTCTTGGTCTTCCCAGTGATTTCCTTCCTTCCAATTTTCCCACCAATAACCTATATGCACTCCACAACGCCGGATTTACAGTTTGGGGGTCCTGAGGCAATGAAATTGTGGAGGTCCCTATCAGTAACAAAAAATTTAAATTACGATAAGTATTTCTCTTTTTGTAATCATTTCTTATAATATTTAATACACAAAATAACTTCGTGATTTTAGAGAAGTAAACGTCTCAGTAAAATCTGCGGGTTCTATCTCGGTTTGTGGTGGGCCCCCGGGGGGGGGAGATCTTGATTTTACGGTGACAATCACAAGATATGCTGTCGCAAAACAGTTCAGTCGTATTAAACAAACATTCGCGTAAATTTATATCGGGAATGGAAATTTGTGATACGATTTGTTAAAAATAGATTCGGAATGCATCTCCTTTTGCTGTTTCCATGCGCCTTTCGCTTTTCTATTCTGTGTGGATTATTTAAGGAGGCTATTAGTATAGGAAACAGCACCTCTCCAATTTCTGGTGTTCGCCCCACATTTGGGATATCCGTTATTTTTCGCTTCATAGCACAATTAGAACAGAGAATTATAGTTGTAATAAAAGTACGCCCATTTCTTAAATAACGTCGTTTATTGTTCAAAATATAATATTATCGCAAACATAAATTTGTTATTTTGTTAAAAAAGTAAGTCTAAAAAATTTATGCAAATGCATGGGATTCCAAAATTTATGTAAATGTGCCCGCTCAGCTTAGCAAAGATTTCATCTTCATTTTATTATATGAAATCATTAATCTCCTCTAAGCCTCGCAGCTTATTGGCCGCGCCATAGCTCAAGCGATTAGTCGCAGGCTTCCCACCGCGGCGGCCCGGGTTTGGTGAAGTGGGATTTGTGGTAGACAAAGTGGCGCTGGGGCAGGTTTTCTCCGAGTACTTCGGTTTCCCCTGCCAATCTACCTTCCACCAAATTCTCCATCATCATTATCACCCGGAGCAGGCTACAATAGGCCAATCAGTGGCCGCCGTTCCGAGTGGACCCAGCTGGACTCCACACCCCACTATGCGAATAATAATAATTATTTGCTTAATTGGCAAAATTTCGCAGTACACTGATTGGGAATCATTGATCTACATTATAGAGCGAACAATGGTACTATTGTGCCTGAATTTGAAGGAAACTATCATGACCTAATCGAGGTTACATCCAGGCAATTACCTAGACGAAGTGAAAAAACTACGGAATCCCCCCCCCCACGATCACCGGTAACCAGGTTGAGATTCGAACGCTGTACCTTCTTAATACAAGTCGAGATTGTTACCGACGGATCAGCATGTTCGAGTCTTTATATTTATTTATCTTTACAAAAGCAAACCTCCTGCTTAGGCACAATAGACCACTGTAGGTCGCGGTGCAAGGGCACAAAAGCAAACCTCCTGCTTAAGCACAACAGACCACTGTAGGTCGCGGTGCAAGAGCCGAGGAGGCCTACCCCTCTTACATTCAAACCTCCTGCTTTAAAGCTGATCACAATCTAGCTTGATGCAACGTCGCACAACAGCAAGAGTTACTCGTCTTTGTAAAAGTAAAGGTATCCCTGTAACACGCCGTGGAGGCCCATACGCTTGTGAGACGTCGAGGCTCCCACATTTTCTAGAAAGTCGGCCCACAGACGGGGTTGAAGTTGCCAGCCTTACGCGCCGGCCGCCTTTTACCTTCCAGGAAGATTCCTGATACTAATTTCTGTTAGAGGCTGAGTCGACTTCAGAGCCATAATGCGGCTGGAAGGATTAGGTGAATTGAAAAATTTAATGACCTCATCGGGAATTGAAGCCGCTACGTTGCGGCTTGTAACATAGTGCCTCAACCAACTACGCTAACGAGTGCTCCCTTACATCCCTAATATTAAGTAGGCCTTTCACAAGAAAATGTTAAGTAATTTCGGAGTCAAGAGACCCGAACATAAATCAGGATTTCGGCCTGCAATTGTGCCATCATTTAGCGCATGTCGTGTAAAGTGCTTATGGTACATACAGCGACAGCAATTTTTTACTTATCTTCCAAAGGAATTTAAATGCAAGTTTTCCACAAATTACTTCGTTTCTACAAGTGTGTAGAAATGGAGCTATAACATTCTTGCGCCAAATGCATGTGAACTGAAGAGGTCAGCCAGTGGAGAAGCAAGTGTCTGCCGAGTATTCAGAAACCGCTGATTCACAGCTCTACTTTAGAAACTCAAGTAAAACCGAATGGATCTGGAGGAACGTACTTGAACAATTGTAAGGACCTCTTTCTTTTCCTATTTCCCAAGTGACTGGTTGCTTTAAAGCGAGAGACAAGTGTCCTTGCGGGTTGCCGTATCACGAATGTGATGGGTTCGTTGCCTTCAACTGTGAACTGTTTGTTGCACTGTTCTCGAAAGACTGCACAAATCATACTCAGTTCATACGCCGTAGCGCAGCTGTGCTGCAAGTCGGAAGGTCGCGGGTTCGAGTCCCGATTTGGTGGATTTTTTTTTGCCAATTTACCTAATCCTTCCAGCCGCACTATGGCCCTGGGATCGACTCAGCCTCTAACAGAAATGAGTACCAGGAATATTCTTGGAACGTTCGTGGGTAGGTAGGCGCGTAGGGCTGACGTCACTGCCATCTGTGAGCCGATTGTCTAGAAAATGTGGAAGCCTCGACGTCTCACAAACCTATGGGCCTCCACGTGTTACAGGGATAGTTTTACATTATACAGTAAACTAACATGATTGTGTTTTTCGGGTGGGATTTGAGGTTTATCACAGCGGTGGGATATAATGCATTGTAATCCGTTGAAGCTCAACAGATATTTCGGAGAAACATTTCGCCTCCATCTTCAGGGTCTAATAATAAGTCAAGCAAGAAATAAGAGTGAAAACAAATGGAAAGGCTCCATCTTCAAGGTTGAAGGATAAGCTAAGGGAGAATCCTGTGTGAAAGCAGCAAGACGGAGGCAATAAATTCGTCCGAAATATAGTTTGGCTTTAAGCGGACTACATGGCGTTTCAACTCAGAAGATAGAACTCTTCATTTACTACGTGTATGAAATTTGGCCTTTCACCTTGAATGAAGAACACAAATTGAGGCGTCTGAGAACAGGGAACTGTGGAGAATGTTTGGACCCAAGAGGAAGGGGGCCGGTCACGGTAGCCGAGCGGTCTAAGGCATGTACTGTCTCCGCTCGCTTGGAAACCGGGATCGTGGGTTCGAATCCCACTGAGGGCATGGATGTTTAGTTTGTGTGTGTGCGTTTTTCTGTGTTTGTGTACAGGTAGAGGCCTTGCGACGAGCTGATCACCCGCCCAAAGAGTCCTACCGTATGTGTAAGATCTAGAAAAACCGAAGTGAACGGAGAAGTTCATGGAGGTAGGCCTAGGCCCACTGGGGCTGTAGCGCCAAGGGAAAAAACAAGAAGGAGTAAAAGCAATAATAAGAAAACAGCATCAGTAGAAATTTAATAAATTGTAATCTTCATCAAATATTATAGGTGGGATCAGGCAGGAGAAGCATGTAGAACTTAATGGGGCAGATGAATTCATGCGAAATCTTAGTTGGAAAACTGTGGGGGTGTGGACGAAACTTATCCGGCTCAGGATAAGGACCAGTGGTGGGCTCTTTTGAACAAGGTAATGGCCCTTTAGGTTTGATAAAATCGAGGCATTTCTTGAAAATCTCAGCAATTTTTGGGTTCTCAAGGACTCCTATTTATGTAAGCAGACAATATGTTATTGAAAATACAAAAGATCCATCACAGGCTGACCGGCTAACTTGGGCACCAAAAAGTTGGGAGGGGAAGAGCAACCAGGACATCTCCCTCTCCCTCGGATATTTTGTAAGAAAATAAAATTTGAAACGATATGGAAATGTACAAAATATTAGCACAAAATTAAGGTTGGTCTTAAATATATCACCACCTGTGTTTCAGTACAGAGACTCACAAATCTGGCCGAATGGTAAAAATATCGTTAAACGCAAGTTTGGAAGCAAATTTTGTGGTCCCCCCCCCCCATCTAGGGGCACTCGTGTCACCAGCCAAACATACTAATAGGAACTGTTAGCGTACAAAATCGCCAACACTAGGACGAAGTTTGCTGAGTGCCGTTGTCTTCCTTCACAGAACGAAACTGACAGAAGCTCGAGTTCAGGTGTGGTTCAGCAACCGACGGGCTCGTCTGCGGAAACAACTGAACAGCCAGCAGCTGAACGCTTTCAATTCCATGTCTTTGCAGTCGGCGTTCCCTCCACAGTACGCCGTTCCGGACCCAACCGCCAATTTCAACGCTCAGAGTAAGTAAACTTTTACACTGTACGTCCGAGAATGTCACCACATTGCAGCCCTCTACGCTTCCGCTGTCCTGCTGTTTCGGTTATAATGGCGGACGTTTAGAACCTGTCCGATAAGAGGAGCTTGATGATTTTTCAGTACTTCGTGTATGTGTGCTATTGCCGTGCCAGAAATTAAATGATGAATGCACAAAATGGCGGTAGCGTTGCTCGACGTTATGCGTCTGTTCTTTATGTATTCCAGTCTAAGTACCACAGCTTATACAGAATAAACTTGAAGAGCAGGTTGACACGCAATTTCAGAAGCCATCACGGACCGAAAACAAAATGGAGTGTTGATACTGTCACGTGTGGAGTGTTTTGGATTGGATATTGTACGAGTATTTACTAACCACTTATACTCACGACTCGGAGATACAAGTAATTACAGCTCCACTGCTAATCTCCTTACTTTACAAATCACCACATCACCAGCTAAACATTTTCCAGCCTACTGTGTCTTCACAAGCCGTTGCTTGGTAACGGCTTCTAACGATGGAGATTCTTCGGCTTTGGCCCTCAAGTACTCTCTGAACGGCGACTCCCTTTAAACTGTCTCTTTTCTTCATATAGTACTGTACTTGCTACTATCACCACCACCAGAGATATTTAGTTTACTGCGGAACTAGTGCAATCGAACAGGTTGTCTAGAGGTAACGCTGTGCACTTGGCATTTTTCAAGAGATGAAGGAACCGCATGTCCATAAGAGAACGCGAAGAATCGTAAATACACAAATGTCAACAAAACTGTACCTACCAATACTTCATCGTGACGAGTAAACTTGAGTATGAAGCAATATGTTGTTCACTGGATAAGGAATTTTGCAGAGGACTTGGCGTGAAGTGATGGAATTATGTTTCACATTCTTCTTGAATTGTATACAAATAGGTCTATTTTCGAAACCTGTCAGCAAATTTTCTTCGTTTGCCCTCTATGTCCAATCAGACTACTGAGATTTTTAATGCAGGCCTTTCCCAGACAAAACTCTCTCTGTTCCGTAGCAACGGAAATACATGAATCATTGTAAATACGAAAATAGGAACAAAACTAAAGAGGCAAATTATTGTAATTTTTAACAAAATAAGCACACAGTCCTTATATATTAGTATTTTTATTGCCTAGTTTCTAATTTTGAAAAAATAAAACAAGCTTATGAGATCTCCATGCTGTCTGTGCTTCTGGGTATCACCTCTATCAACTTTTGAATGCCTGAACTAATAAGATATATATATCATGGCACCTGAGCCCCTCCCATCAGTCTGTGTATCTGTATTTGTATCCCCATATCGTTGCTAGGCAACAGCTCGGTAAAAACTTCAACGTGGCAACGAATACACACGCCACAATAGAAGATTGCTTGGACGCGTCATTTTTATATGGCCCGTGTCGTGTCAAAAAAGTAGGCTATTAGTTCTTCCCAGAACTTGTTTCAAAATTAGGAAAGTAGGCTAAAAAAAGAAGTAACGAACTAACCTTGACGTCACCGATAGTGGCATCCATATTTTGACTGTCCCACTATCTCCGGAACTGTGCATCCGGCCTTGCTTTAATTTCACGAACAAAATCCCATACGGCCAGAGAATATGTTGCAGGAACGCTACCTTACGGCGACTGATGCTTGCCGGCTCAGAGTGAACACGTGTCAATTCTTTGTCATTGCATATCCAAGGCGACACGCCTCTGAGTTTCCACACCTTCTGAATACAAAAATCGGATCACAGGTCACCATTCTATGGCATGCTCAGTAAACAGGAATATTATGTTATGTGTATAGCAGTTAGAGGCGGGTTCGAATACTTCCACCGCAGCCCTGCGAGTCGTAGGAGGCGAAGGAAAGGAAACGCAGTGCTTGGTGGTATAATAGGGCCACCCTGTTCCTGGAAGATATAAATATGGGACCTGGCCCTCCAGGCTGGGGAAGTCTCGAATCTGAGACAGTAAAATATGGTCTTGAGTCCCGTGGGACTCAGACCCCAGAATAACGACGCTGGCGAGACTCAACAATTGTAAACAACACCCCCACCCTCTCGTCAAAGAATATGTTATATCAGTTGAAAAGATCGTTGGTCGTGAGTCTCGAGGGGCTTGTCGTCAAGACGAGCTGACTGGCGGCAAGACGTCCGTCGTAAAGTAACTCTGAATATAAAAATTACTCAAAAAACAATGGAAACGAAATATTTACCAGTGGTTTCGACAGATATCTTTACGGAATCCTTCCCATGACAAAAACATGTTCAATTACTATAATATTGCAATCAAATTTCTGGTGACGCGTCTATCTTGAAATATTGTCAAGCATTTGAAATTTTGGTTGCCATGCAATCAAGCTCATTAATAAAATTTTAAATGTATGATGTTCTTTTACACCTCTTGGTATCACTTTCTGACAACGAAAAACGTTGTACACTGAGCATGTAGGTCGACAATTAAGTCGAAGTAGGTGTACTAAAATGTACCGTATCAATAAACAATTCCAATAGCTAGTTTCATAAGGAGTTCAGCGTAGTATTTTAAGGGAGAAGAGCACAATATTTGACGACTATTACATCTGTGCTAGACTCGGAATATCATGGCTTTCATCTAAGAAACTGATATGACCGTCACTTGTCTTATAGATATTGGCACATGCATTCAGCAGCTTTCAGCGCGTTGCGATGAGACACTATTTGTGTTTGACTTCATCGTCAGTCATTTCTCACGGATTATAGTTGTTACCTGTCGTGTAGCTTGTAACAATCACAGCATTTATGTTAAGCAATATATGCCTTATGTTCGCCAGACCTTGGGCTTTCACGACAATTACTTCGGGGAGTGTACTGACACAAAAAGGCGTAGTCATTTGTCTCTTCTAAACATGAATAAGTGGCACACTAAACCTCATTTTGTTGACTCAAAAGGAAAATTAATGTGACCATCAAATTATTTTCCTCAAGTCCTATTGAAGTCGGAATCGATTTATGGCTTACGTACGAATATCTTCACGAAATGATAATAGACATAGTTTATTTCGGATTCAATTTCAACAGATGTTTACTTCTTCTCAAAAGGAGAAAATAAATTTGTCAACGACCAAGTTATGAAGTCTCATTCTTACCATATACTTTGTACGTTACAGAGGTGACACGAAGAAATATGTAGCGGAGGCAATGAAATGGTCCTGACCTCGAAACACGACACATTTCTCGCATTTCAGTGACTGACGTCATGTAACTTACGTACTGGCACATTTCCGAACTCGTGTTTCCTACATGGATAGTAATGGATTAACCATTTCAACACGATGTTTACTATATGTACCACTAGTTTTAGTGTGAAATGATTCTACATTTCTCTCAAACAAAAAACAAATTCCCTGACTTGTAGTCCGCAAGCGAAATATATCGACCGAGGGACCGCCGCTTGTCGGCGAAGTTAGTGCCAACTTTAGCGGATAGAGAGTGTCGCGTGGTCAGCGCAACGAAACCCCACGGCCGTTAATCTCGATTTTCTAGACCGGAGCAGCTATTTCCTTGCAATAACTCCTCAATTATCCTCATGAGGCTGAGTGGATCCCGTTCCATACCTACTACTTTTCAAAAAATTTTGTAGGGCCTGGAATGGAACACGGGATCTCTGGATCTGTAGCCACGAACTCTGACCACTAGACCAAGAGGCGGTCTCTACATTTCTCTCACTAAACGAAATGTTTTATATATGATTCTCACAATAAACATTATTTACCAAATGTTCTTTTTAACCGAAACAGTGAGTCTTGCCTGAGGCAAGAGCTGGACATTTTCTTATTGTTATTATTCACATGAGACAATCTTTATCTATCTTACATTCACAGAGTAAATGTCGTGGCGTGTAGAGCCGTTGCTATCCAATGATCGCGAGATGGGCGGATATACGAGACCCGTTCTGGGCAACGGCTCAGTAAACACTTTCCCATTGCTAGGCAGCAGATTCTTAACAATGCAATATTTGGACTATAGAAATGGGAACGGGGTCTTTCTTTGTGGTCCGTGCTGAGATGTTATAAACAAGGGAAAGAGTGGGTTGAGAGTCAGTGGCAACCCTGTGTGGAAGCGGGTTCTAATACCGCCACTGTAGCCCTGCGAGCCCTATGAGGCGACGAAAAAGGAACCCAATGCCTGGCAGTATAACTAGGACACCCTGTCTCTAGGGATTATAAATACGGGGATCTGGCCCTCCAGGTTTGGGAGTCTCGATTTTTAGAGAGTAAAATTTGGTCAAGAGTCCCGCGGGATTGGGACCCAAGAATGACTGCGCTGGCAAGGGCCATCAGCAATTGTATATTACACACTCGTCCTCACGTCAGAGAGAACGTTACATAAGGACTATGACCGCAAGGGTTCAGTTAAAAAAAACCTGGTCGTGTGCCTCAAAGGGCTTGGCGCCAAGACGAACTGATTGGAGTTAAACCGCCAGTCGTAAAGTAGCTCTGACTCTGAGCTTAGTTTAGCTGTGAGATGGTAGCCAGTCGGGAATGGTGTAAGCGCGTGTAACTGAAGAATCTCTACTGTTTGAAGTCGTTGCCAAGGAACGGCTCGTGAAGACACAGTAGGTTGGAAAAGGTTTAGTGGGTGCTGTGGCGATTTGTGACTTGTGGAAATTAGTGGTGGCGCTGTGATTACTTGTACTTATGAGTCGTGTAGTAAAGTGGTCAATAAATCGAGTCATCAATTCAAACCCCGTCTATAGTCACACCCTAAATCGAGACAATATGTAACATAACAGATATAAAATAAAATTAATAGATATATATTACTTTATTTTAACATGTTTATATAACGAAGAGTTATATCATCTGGAATATACGCCGTGTAGTTTAGTGACAGTTAAATGACATTTCAGAGGAGCATCGCCTCCATCTTCAGGGTCGAAATGTAAGCCAAGCAAGAAATTAGCATCAAGTAGGCTGCAAGCAGAATAGTGGAGCGGCTATTTGCTGAGGCATATCCCCGAAACCTGCTGCAGTTGCATTTAATTCACCACAAATCTCACACGAACTCGCGTGGGATTGAACCTGGTCCTCCATGTTGAGAGGCCAGTGTTTAAACTCCTCAGCTATGTTACAAAATGCTACAAATTTTTTAGTCTTTGTCATTTTATTGATTGGAATGAATAACACGAAGGGCCAGGCGGTCTAAGGCATGAACCGTCTTCGCCCACTCGAACACTGGGACAATGGGTTCGAATCCCACTCGAGGCAGGAATGTCTGTGTTTGTATTGTTCTGTGGGTAGGTAGCGGCCTTGCTATGGGCTGATCCCTCGTCAAAGGAGTCCTACCGACTGTGTTTGAATTAAGAAACTGAAAAGGCGGCCAAGATCCACAAGGGCTGTAGAGCTGTAAAGCCATAAAGAAAGTCTATGATATTTTACAGTGTTGTTAGTATGCAAAATAAAAACTTTATAAGGTAAGATGACTGATAAATGATAAATTGGAAGGGGTTTGGAAGGACGCAGTCATTGTCCAACTACGGCACTATCCCTACATTTGCCAGGAGGTACTGTGAAAACCACGCAAAACTTCAGTATAGCCGTTGTTCCGGCCGGGATTCGAACTTTGCACCTCGTGAATACAGTCTAAAAGTTTATTTCTACGTGCATCCTCTCGGTAGGAAGCGTGACAGACACAATTGTACAATTACTGAATGTTTCGACGCCGTCATATTCAGGAGTATGCGTGTACTTCCAAGCGGGAAAGGTTGGTAACACACCTCTTTGTCAAGTTCAGTGGCAGTTGCAGGCACACATGAACTCGCGTCGGTGTGTTCTAATGCCTTGGTCACAAGCAGGTAATAACCTCTCCCTCTGACGCGGTGCTGGGGAGAGAAAAGAGAAATTTCAGCTGAAGGCTAGTTTCTTTCGGACCCAGAAGAGGTGGAGTCTATTTCACTGGCAGATATCCAACCAGCGATTAGAATGCAAACGCTTAACCGTGAACATGATATACATAAACCAGAGGAGGGAAGGCGTTGCAATGACGTAATATATGGAGTACTGCAGATGCAAAAGTTGAGGCTCTCAAAGCAGTGGCTAGTCTAGAGGTAACGCTCCAGAATTTTGTTCTGCAGGTGTTCGGTTATGTTCTCGACCAGAGCACCGGCTATCTTAACTAAGGATTTCCGTCGTTTTCCTCAGTCCCTCCAGGATAATGAAGAACAGCACCTCGATTGTACCACGACGACAGCTTCCTATCAGATCGATTCCAATTCGTCATTTATACAATTCTTGACACTGATGACGTCGTTACATAACCCACGAGAAAGAGAAAAATCTTCTGGATTTTAAAACCGTGTTGTATAGAAGTCTACAGACGTGTTGGAGGAATGTCGGTGAACTCTGTCAGGTGTAAGTTAGGTAATGCCAACAGGCAATACTTGGGAACAAACACTCTGAAGTTCCAGAAGAAAAGTGACTAGGCACTGGAATTACAAACCACACAATAACCGTGAGGTTACAGCATAAACCATAAGCTTCACTACATATACCATGAAACGAAAAAGACGAAATGTAAATTATAATACATAAAACGATGCCCAGGACCGCCTCTGTTGCCAGAGTTCCTGGCTAGAGATCCAGAGGTCCCGAGTTCGATTCCCGGTGCTCCCAGATTTTCTGAGAAGTAGTGGGTCCTGAACGGGGTCCACACAGCCTCGTGAGACTAACTGAGGAGTTATTTCAAGGAAATAGCGGCTTCGGTCTAGAAAACAGAAATAAACGGCCGTGTGGATTCGTTGCGCTTACCACGCGACACCCTCTATCCGCTAAAGTTGGCACTAACTTCGCCGACAAGCGGCGGTCGCTCGGTCGGTATAGTTCGCTTGCGGACTACAGGCCTCGGAGTTTTTATTTTACGATGCACAGATCAAGTATAAATTTGCTGCTTGCAGGTGGTACCGTACATATGGAATAAAACTTCCCCGCAGTCAATAAATATACGTAGTAAAATCATTTACTCTAAAGACGGATCAGATCCATTTCAAACCACTTACTTATGGAGCTCAGCCCTTCTTGAGGAGAAGCCAAATCTGCAGCTACTCAAGAATTTCCCAGCATTTTATGGAACCCGAAGGTTCATTGCCGTGTTCACAAGAGCCCTCCACAGGTCCCTATCCTCAGCCAGAACAATCCAATCCATACCATCCCATCCTATCTCTCTAAGATACGTAGCTCAAGAGGTTAGTCGCTGGCTTCCCACCGCGGCGGCCCGGGTTTGATCCCGGGTATGGTCAAGTGGGATTTGTGGTGGACAAAGTGGCGCTGAGGCAGGTTTTCTCCGAGTGCTTCGGTTTCCCCTGCCAATCTTCTTTCCACCAATTGCTCCA
>NW_019743147.1:1557438-1557926 GCF_002891405.2 Cryptotermes secundus | reverse complement strand
CTTCCCTCCTAACTGAATCATGGGCTTTCTTGAAGTCTATGAATAGCTGATGTACTGTTTTATTGTACTCCCATTTTTTCTCCAATATCTGACGAATGCAAAAAATCTGATCTGTAGTTGATCGGTTACGTCGAAACCCACACTGATGATCCCCAATAATTTCATCAGCCTATGGATCTTAGAATGTAATATTTCGCCTCCTGCTTGAACAAGTTCTCCCGGAATTTGATCACTACCTGGCGATTTATATGTTTTCAAATTTGCAATATCACTTTCAACCTCAAAAGGCCTAGGATCAGGTATTAAGGGCTAAGCTGTATCGATTTCTATCTGCCTAACATCAGTAACCCTATGTACATTCAATAACTGAGAGAAGTAGTTCCTCCACCTATTCAAAATGTTGTGGGACTCTGCAAGCAGATCACCATTCTCATCCTTCACTAAGTTACTGCTAAGCTGGTAACCCCTCTTAAAGTCATTTATTCCTC
>NW_019743147.1:1557141-1557414 GCF_002891405.2 Cryptotermes secundus | reverse complement strand
TTCATTGCAAGCTCATCAATTTTGTCTTTCAGATATTCCCGCTTTTATTCCTGAAATGCCAGCTGGTTTCCTGTCTTATATTGTTCAGATTATCCCCATTTAACTCGCTTGGATCCTGCAACCATTGCAGTTTGGCTTGTTTTCTGTGGTCTAGTAATTCTAAGCATCCTTCATCGAACCATGGCTTATGCTTCTTCGGTTCATAATACCCTAGACTCTCTTTGGCAGATATTTTTATATTCTCTCTAATAGTTTCCCAAGCTTTATTAATCT
>NW_019743147.1:1549513-1556287 GCF_002891405.2 Cryptotermes secundus | reverse complement strand
CCTGCCCTATAAATACTTGAACATTTCAAGTACCAAGTCTCATATCCATTTTCTTTAGCTTAGGTCTTTTATGCAAGGAATCTGTTCAGGTCCGAGGCTTCTTGAGAATTTTCGTTGCAGGATTATTTTTACGGTGATGATTTGTAAGCCCCACGCCCAACCCCCCAGTTTGAGAACCACGCCTTGTCGGCGGTCCGCGACTGCTTATTTAATATATTCGCAGCTTCCCTCCACACCTGGAGGGCATCTAATCCATTCGCAACCTGAGGACGCGCCATGCCGTGGTGACAAGAGATCCGACTAACATGCTCTTTTCAAACCACAGAGAATAAAGAACAAAACGGTAAAAATTAAAAATAAATTCACTCACCGAATGATGATGAATTCGTGTGAACCTGTAAAGATAAATAAAAATTCATAGAATAGAGCAACATTAATATGTAGGCCACAAGATTAACAGTTACTTTAACGCAATGGCTAGAGTCTACACATTAAGTATCATTTATTGAAGTACCAATTATTTTTAAATAAACAGAACACATTCTAGGGAGAGTCAGTAACTAAGTCACAAATGGATATAAAACGCAAAACATTTGATATTCGAGCCTGAAGAAAACATTTATTTCGACGGACTTCCATTTTATATAAGTTTTGAGGTTTTCACGGCGATGACTATGAAGAAAGTCGTCTTCTGGGTTTAGGCGCCGTGTAATCTTCATTTTGGCCGACGTTTCGGAGGAACGTATCGCCTCCATCTTCAGAGTACTGTACAGCTACTGCACTTCCTATCACTACAGCTACTGCTCTCTGCATTCCAATCCATTCAACTGCTCTGAAGATGGAGGCGATACGTTCCTCCGAAACGTCGGCCAAAACGAAGATTACACGGCGCCTAAACCCAGAAGACGACTTTTTTCCATTTTATAGCTTACGTATTGTACATACTGAGTCATTCCTGCTCTCCCCTGTCTAGTTATATAGAGGGTTCGCTGCCATTCTAGAGAGATATGTAAGGGATCAAGTAAATAACAACTAATGAACTATAGAATTCTTAACCAGCAGCCTGATTAATATATTTGGTTGACAACAGAATCACTATGTAACCAGCCATATAAGGAGATAACCAACTACTTACTTTTTTAAACTAAACATTTACCTTAATGATTACTAATTATATCATCTAATTAAGTAAATAAAGCACATCGCTTTACTGTCACTGCATAGGTAAATGAAGTTACTATTTACCTAAGTCTGAGCCAATTAACTAATTAATTAGCTAAATAAACAACCATCTTTGTTAACTAACTTTGTACCCAACTTCCAGATGAGAAGCCCAATCCATCTTCATTACAGAGGATAAATATTTTATTCTTAAATTAAATATTAGGCCTATATATCAAAAAACTTTGGCATCTTATATATTCACTACGTACTTCAATAAGTAAATATGACATCTAACACACAAATAGCACTGGGCTCTGAATAAACACAGATTTGTAAGATTTGAGGCTTTCACGGCGGTGACTATGAAGAAAGCAGTTTTCTGGGATTTGGCACCGTGTATATGTGGTGTTAACCGACGTTTCGGAGGGACGTATCGCCTCCATCTTCAGGGTAGAAGAAAAAAATATAAGAAATCTGCAAGCGAAGAGACCGTGAGAACCGGTTCCAATACAGTGTTGGAACAACACAGTCTGCTTTTACTGACTGATCGAACCCGGGCCACCCCGGTTGGAAGCCAGCGACTAACCGCTTGAGCTATGGCGCGTCCCAATAAATATCTTGGCCATGGATCTGGACGAGACTGAAGCAAGGAGTAATCTTGTTGGCGAAACCAGCAGCGATTTGACCGACCGAACGACCGACCGACCGACCGACCGACCGACCGACCGACCGACCTGGGATAGTGAGATGTGATGTAGTGTAATGTGAAGTTCTTGAGTAGCTACACAACTGGCGGCTTCTAAACAGGGGCTCAGCTCCATGAAGTTAGTTTGTTGTTTCATGTTTATAAACTTTCGTCTGTTTTACTTGTGTTTAAAATTCTTTTTATATAATATCTCATAATCTTGTTCGTTTTCCCGGGGTAAAGAGAAGCTGGTCATTTGCCTCCATGTAGTGCCTTGGGTAAGAATGAGTGGCGCTATGGGCAAAGACCCCCATACGTCTTTGTATTGTCCTTAATTAAGCAAAGTGAAACATTTTACGTTACATTTGGCCAGCTTCTTATTTCAATTAGTTTATAATTTTCACTCAGCCTCGTCAGGATAATTGAGGAGCTATTTTGAAAAACATTGTCTGCGGTCTAAAAAACCGAGATTAACGGCCGTGGGAATCCGTTGCGCTGAACACGCGACACCCTCTATCCGCTAAAGTTGGCACTAACTTCGCCGACAATCGGCGGTCCCTCGGTCGGTATAGTTCGCTTGCGGACTACAGGTCACGGAGTTATAAGTTTCTCTCTGTAAATTACATATTACCTTGTTATTTGGTTGTTATTTTTTTCAACCTGTCATTCGTAAAAAAAAATTCACCGACTTTTCGGGGGCATGGGCTGACTCATATTGTTCTTGCGTACGTACCGTATGTACCGATATACTGGAAACACATTTCTCTTAATGCGGTCCTCGGACGGGTACACAAGACACACGCAGTCTTCGGTGGTTTGAAGTTGACAGCCCCGTGTACAGTTTCAAATGCAGTATGACAGACTAGTGTCAAACCCGGATTCCAAAACAACGTGTTTACCCGCCGTTCCCTAGCAGGTGCCGTCCCTTCTGGCTCCATTATTCTGATTTCAGCTGTTGTGACTAATAAACCCTCAGTGTACTGACCAGCTGAATATGTTGTTAATGTCTGACCCACAAGTTTGTTTCTCCTGTAGGCCACACGACCTCCTGGGCACAACAGAGCGCCGCCGCAGCAGTTGCCGGTTACGCAGCGGCGGGGGCCCTCAGCACCTACAATTCCGCGGCGGGCTATCACCACCCAGTGTCGTCCAGTGCAACAAGCGACCCGGTGTCAGGAGCGGGCCCTACCGCCACCACGACCTCCTCCAATCAGTTCCCTGGCTACCCGCACCACCACCCCCCGCCGCCCCCAGCGCCGCCCGGCGTCATGCCCGGCCAGCACTGTGCGTCTCACCACCAGGCATCAGCCTGGACGCGTCATCACGCAGCTCAGTCTGTTGCCAAGGCTGTGGACGTCCCGACGCCATGGACCGACAATTACAGGTTGGTGTTAGGAATTCTTTATTGATCAACGTATTGTATCGATCCGTGTTTGTTTCTTGGTTGGCACTTCGTCAGCTGCGTAGTTAGCGTGGTGTTGAACAGAAAGACGGTGGTAACAAAGTCACCCCTGGTGACATGACATACATACTGAATTTCCGTAATATAACATTCTTGTAAACGTGTTTTTATTGATTACTTTACCGGTGCATTCAAATGAAAGGATGACTACGGATGATTAAACCGGAAAGAATGTCGAAGTTTAAATTAAAGCATTTTTCCAGCAGCAGTTCTGCCAACTTGCTGTACGGAAGGAATCTTCGATAATTAAAGCATAAATACGAGCAGATCACAATACGAAGAGATGAGATGCTTACAAAAATGAAGGTTGCACGAGAGTAAATAACATTATTTATGATTTTTTTCCCTTGGCGCTACAGCCCTCATTTGGGCCTAGGCCTACCTCCACGAAACTCTCCGTTTCACTTCGGTTTACTAGATCTTAGACATTCGGTAGGACTCCTTGGGCGGGTGATCAGCTCGTCGCAAGGCCTGTACCTGTACACAAACACAGAAAAACGCACACACACACACACACAAACTAAAAATCCATGCCCTGAGTGGGATCCGAACCCACGATCCCGGTTTCCAAGCGAGCGAAGACAGTACATGCCTTAGACCGCTCGGCTACCATGACTGGCCTTATTTATTAATAAATTAGGAAGTAACTTAAAATAGTACATACTACGTAAAATATATGGACACAGAAATGAATAAACTAATTTGTATGAATGACTGGTGAAGCAATGCCGAAAGAGATCCTACAGTATAAAGCAAAATGATGTCGAGAGTGAGGTAGACCTTGGAAATTCTGAGAGAGTGCGTGAGGTCGGAACAGGCCCGACTCCCTATAGCATGCAGTGAAGAAATCTTAGAGTAACAGTTTACGGCTGCAACAGCAGACTCGAATGAGAGGGAAATATTAAAACTGATCATCAAACTTCATGGTACTGGTTATATCAGGACTCCCTGGGTTCATTTCGACCCGAATATTTTGAACGATAGTTCCCATACTCCGTATTAGCCTTCCCAGTAGAACAATGGAATAGTTCCTTTGAGTAGGCAAGAGCCGCGACCGTTTACAGCCTTCCCAGTAGAACAATGGAATAGTTCCTTTGAGTAGGCAAGAGCCGCGTCCTTTTACAGCCTTCCCAGTAGAACAATGGAATAGTTCCTTGGAATACGCAAGAACCGCTTCCTTTTACAGCCTTCCCAGTAGAACAATGGAATAGTTCCTTGGTGTACGCAAGAGCCGCTTCCTTTTACAGCCTTCCCAGTTCATCAATCCAGCAATGTTGTGTTACCTATATTACTTGATAACATGTTGCGTGAACCGAGAAAGAAGCTATGGTAACATGGGTGCCGGTTGGGGAGGGTTAGAAAGCACTCACACGCCTCTATACGTTTTAAAACGAAAAGAAATTTGAAAACAAAAGAAAGTTAAATACTGTCACATGATAGAATGACTATAGACGGGGTTTTGAATTGCTAATCGGATTTACTGAACTGTTACAGATCCGTGACTGCAAGTATTTATAACCGTTTCACTAATTCACATACTTAAGTCTTCTCAGCCTGCTGTGTCTTCACCAGTTTTCTGGTAACGGCTACCAACGGCTGACCTTCCCCTTCTTTTGGGTTCTCGAATTGTCCCGTGCCTCAGCTACAGCAACTCTCGATTGACTAACTGACTGAATCTAGACTTGTCCTGCGTGTAACTTGGCTGCACATACCTAACAGAAACACTTTATGAGCCGTTGTCTAGTGACAGCCACTGCCTAATTGTTTCCCTGTCGTTGCCTAGAAACGGGTCTACATGCCACGATATCAAAAAATAATTAATTAAAAATAATGTACCCTGTAAACTATACGGTGAACAGTAGCAGTAATTTAAACCGAAGATAAACACATTTTTCCTGGCTGCCTTATTTCGGGAAAAAAAAATCCTGATATCGCCCATGGATGTGAAATGTCAAGACGAGCTGTTCTTTATGAATATCTAAAACAGTCTGTCTCTATTCTAATTTTTAGTTCTTCACAATCTTGATAGCATGCGTACAGAAGCCGTACAGAGCAAAGCGTAACAGGCCAAAACACGACTGTGATTGTCATCTGTCATTCTCGGCGCTTGCGCAGTCGTTCCGACAAAGAAAGCCACAGAAACTATAGCAACCGCAAGAAATATTATACTTATACAAAAGGAAGTTGAAGTCAATCTGAATTCTTTATCCGAACCCTGTTTGTCGCTAGTCACATACGTCACAGCAATTGTTATGTCATGTTATAATTCGTCTCGGTTGTAGCTCCTTGCCGTTCTATGCATTGTTACGTACGTTATATGCTACTGTAAAGTGCGGGCGGAAATCAGTGCCTGATTAACATTGCCCCAGGCCCTAAGCTATAATAAAGATGAGATCGCTGTAAGTCCTCGTAAAAAAATATTACAGAAAGCATAACTTAAAAATTATGTAATTACATCGATAGACCCGGGCTGCACAAATTTCCTATGCATCTAGGCGCCCCGCACAAAATTAGGAGCGAGAATAAAAGAAAATAACACGGGTTAGTAATTTGCTTGTGTTTGTTACCAAAAGCACAGTTGAAATCTCTGCCTGTATACACTGAATCGCCGGTCACGGTAGCCGAGGGGTCTAAGGCATGTACTGTCTTCGCTCGTTCGGAAGCCGGGATCGTGGGTTCGAATCCCATTCAGGGCATGGATGTTTAGTTTGTGTGTATGCGTTTTTCTGTGTTTGTGTACAGGTAGAGGCCTTGCGACGAGCTGATCACCCGCCCAAGGAGTCCTACTGAATGTGTAAGATCTAGAAAAACCGAAGTGAACGGAGAAGTTCATGCACGTAGGCCTGGGCCCACTGGGGCTGTAGTGCCAAGAAAAAAAATATACCGAATGATGGAGATATACCTCAATTGCTCCGCGTGGAGCACACGTGGTGCTTAATTAATTTTATCTGACTGGATCATATTAACAGTAGCCAGATCCTGTCACTCTTGAGGGAAAACCAACGCGTCGTTGCTAGGGTAAACTATCCTCTGTTCTTCCCGGAATATGGAGAAGCCCACAATTCATTTCCTGCCGTAAGTAAAATACGGAGGGACGGATAAAACAGGATGCACAGATAAAAAGGATAAATAAATTAATATAGGGGAAAGAAGGGGACGAGATAAACGTAAAGGAGAGGGGGAAAATAGGGGAAGATAAATTATAGTAGGACTGACAAATAAAGGGGATCAGAAAAAATAAAGGAAAAGAAAGGCGATAAAGATAGAAAAGTTATGGAGGAAAAAACAAAAGAAACTTTCTAATCGCAATTATGAAAATTCTTCTATCTGGTTCCAAGAATTTGTGCAGGCCTGAGACAGACGTTTTCATGGCTGTGGCCTGTAGTCGGCAAGCGAACTATACCGACCGAGCGACCGCCTCTTGTCGGCGAAGTTAGTGCCAACTTTAGCGGATAGAGGGTGT
>NW_019743147.1:1523478-1549441 GCF_002891405.2 Cryptotermes secundus | reverse complement strand
ACCGGAGACGCTATTTCCTTGAAATAAATCCTCAATTATCCTCACGAGGCTGAGTGGACCCCGTTCCAGACCCACTACTTCTCAGAAAATCTGGTAGTGCCGGGAATCAAACCCGGACCTCTGGATCTGCAGCGAGGAACTCTGACCACTAGACCACAGAAGCGGTCTGACGTTTTCATGACAGAGAAAAAAAATATGAAAGGTATAATTAATGCTGTTTCGAAGAAACATCGTAGTCTGATAATTAGATTACTGAAGCACGGTAAATGCGCATGAAAATGTGTGTAGGAACTTTTCTATTTACTACAAGTTCAGGACTCATCTGGGCCTCATTCAGCCCTATATGCAACGTACAGGGGAAGCTCCTTACCTTTGGGCAGAACAACCGGGGCGGGAATCTGACCAGTCACCTCCATAAATTGCCGCAATTATGAATGCGTGGAGCTTTATTTCCAAACCTCCACACATCCTCTTGGCGTAGCGCATGGTAGCAGCGACAATATAACATTTACGTGAAGTGTTTGAAAATTTACGCGTGTCTGTATGCAGTCTTTTCTCCGACTGACAAATTAGCTAGACTACATAATGCTGAACTGGGGACCGCCTGGATGCGTCTGCTTTACTCACGTTAACAGGTAGAGCTATCCCTGTAACGGGCCATGGAGGCCCATAGGGTTGTGAGACGTCGAGGTTCCCACAGCTCTAGAGAGTCAGCTCACAGATGGCGCTGACGTCATCATTCTTATGCCCCGGCCTCCCGTTACCCTCATGAATATTCCTGGTGCTCATTTCTGTTAGAGGCTAAGTCGATCCCAGAGCCGTAGTGCGGCTGGAAGGATTAGGTCAATTGAAAAATCCAATGGCTTCATCGGGAATCTAACCCGCGACATTCCGGCCTGTAGCACAGTGCCTCAACCAACTACGCCACCGCGTGCCCCCGCTTTACCCAGAGGTAAAAAGAGTTTGGTACCGGGTGGAGAAGAGCGTGGGCAGTCTATAGAACCGGTCTACACCTGACGGTGAAGATAAAGGTCCTGCCACTGCCAGTAATCGAAACGGGATCTTCCAACAGATAACCCTTCACGTCATTGACTGACCTATCCCGTCTCGTAGAAAGCTGAGGTTAAACCCAGAATTTAAAGTTATCAGTTAATTTGATGTTGATTTTTAAATATAGAATTATACACGAATGGGATCGATTATTTTCCTTATGACAAAACGTTATACCCATACTGCGCATGCGCTAAAGGCAAAATACGTAAAAATTCAGTTACTCATGCACGACAAAGTGGATGACCATTATGACACCCCAGAGAGAATTCTAAACTGCAACGTGGGTTAGAATCCTTATTAGAATGACCTACAAGCTTAATGTTACATGTGCCACTTCATGCCTAAGTAAGTGCATATATTCATTCCGTACAACATTAGGCATTATCTCTGAGCAATAAAAATGGAAGTAGTTGTGTAAGACAGAAAGAGAAAGATGGAGAGAGACCTCTTGTGGAGAAAATTACAATTAAATATATAGCCTCTAATTGAGGCTTTGTAGACTATAAACAATTTCCACGAAATTTCATTACAATTTAATTTACCACTGACGGGACCAAGATATATTTTGAACATCTCTAGCAACGTCCTCAAAGATTAATTACCTAGCCCTAGATAGGGATTCTATGAAAGAATGACCAGTAGCTTTGTGTTGCCATGGAGAGGCTTCTGTGTTAAACAAGTAAATACCCTGTACGAATTAAGTCCGTTATACCCGAGAGTTCTTCATTCGGACTAATGAAGGCTTATGCATGGTAATTACATCTTAATAATGATACATCGTAAGAGAACCAAATGACTACGTGACCCAAAATACAGTAGTTTATGGTAAGACACACATGGGGTTAGAAGTAGAGTTCTCAAGAAGATATACCATTACAATCATATTTAATGATAAGGATTGCGCTGAAAATGTTCTGCATTGTAGTAGAGTTCACTCCCACACGCCTTTAATTAACCATAAGAAATGAGAAATTACATATCATTTAAGATATACATACAAAATATAATAAGGAAATCTAAAAACAAAAAATTAAACCCTTTGGAAGATCTAGATGTATATTTGAGCAGTGGGACATTTTGTGACGCTGCCAGTATATAGACTATATAGCATAGAATGATAAAATTACCTCCGTCAGGATAACCGGTATGATGATTGAGTTTCGAACCGAGTACAATTCCATTGCTCATTACCCAATATAGTCTTCTTCGCTGGTGCTACAACCCTGTGTGGGTCTTGTCCTCCTCCATAGGCTCTGGAGTTTACGTAACAGATTTTTTCGGGGTTGGGTTGTTAGCCCCACGCCCGACAACCAACCTGGAGGACCAAGGACAAAGATTCCTCTGGCTCTTACACTTTGATCTGTCTGGCATTGGTGGCTCTACCAGGAGCTCAATCTCCCGCCAGCACAGCTCTCCGGGACATTGGGGCGCTCAAAGCTCCTCTCCACCATAAGGCTCGAAGGGAACCCAAGTAAGGCTAACTTGTCCCTCTGTTTAATTACTTAAGAGGAAGTGGAGGTATAGCTCCACTTTTATTGACCTCGGCACTAGATGGATATGAGAGGTCAGCATCACGCCTTTGTCGCTTTACTCCTTGGGAAAGAACCCCGTTGTCCACTGGATAGGAGGTCGGGTGGGCCCCAGAGTCGGTCTGGGTGCTATGGGGAAGATAAAAATCTTGCATTCCCGGGAAACAAACTCGGGTCGTGCAGCCCATAGCCCGTATCTATCCCCACTCCTGGAGGACGAAAATTATGATGCTGATGACGTCTTCTATTATTTTGGATTGAACCTCCTTGCCCCTAAATGTTCAGTGGTGTATTTCAACCATCTTTTGAGTGGCCGTTAATTCTACATGTACACAGGGTTATTGTTTTCTGCAGGAAGCCTTTCCTCTGGCACTAAGACTGTGTGCTCGAGATCCCTACAGCAGGGCGCTGACGTGTCTGGTGCTTACTGTTTCTGGTTCAAGTCCTGGTCAAACACCGATATGCTTGCCTCTCATATTTATTTCATTTGCCGATGTTTTTCTAGTACTACGTAAAAAGGAACGAAAGTCTAGGAGGATACACAGGAGGAGATTGGGCTACTGTGAAGTGGGTCCTAGTATTTCCTTTGCTCTGATCCGAAACTGGACATGAATTCACCTAGAACTGCTGGGTTTTGGTACTTTGTTCATCGTCCGATATTCTAAAAACTAGAGAATATAACGTTTCGGAAACTGGATCTGTTTCCTTCTTCAGGTGAGGAGGGGAGACACATACTCTGTTGGGTCTCTTAGAAAGAGCTAAGAATGATTGAGTTACCTCTTACTAAAGAACCCCAAAAAGTAGGTGTTTCCCATCCCCTCACCTGAAGAAGGAAACAGGTCCGGTTTCCGAAACGTTGTATTCTTTAGTTTTTAGAAAACCCACTAATTATGAGTGTTATGCACCATTATCAGAACCTTTAGGATGTAATTAAATCACCTAGCATGAAAAAGAAACATGTGAGCTATACAGATGCAAATATCAGAATTTATAAACTACAAACTTATTATAAGAAAAATAACTGCCTAATACTGTACGTTGCGAAGATCCTCGTCACAGATGAACACCCAAAATTAGAAGCCGAGTTCACGGATATCAGAATATGCTGGGTGATTGGGTTTGGAATATTACAGTTAAAATTCGCAATACATATTCCGGAGTCGAACCTCGATTGTCGGTCCCTTAGCTTTTCGTGATATTGGCCAAGTTCCCATAACACATTAAAAATAAAAATAAGTTCTGTGAAGAACTAGCTGCCTACTTTCTTTGATACGGACCGGAGAGAAAAAAAAAGTGTTCAAATTGTGTATTTACTTCCGCGGGAACGTGCTTACCTAGCCATTGCCTAGTGACGATAGGAGGCTATCAGGCGTTATGGGGGTACACAGACACACAGACAGCAAGGTGATATCATAAGTCTTTTATTTTTTAAAAATAAGAAAAATAAGGTAAAAACAACTAAACTTCCTCACTCCGTAACCAGACAAGTGCTGGATCAGAGATATGATAATGTGCTGCCTGGTCAGGGGTATCACACACATCAGGGCACGGTGACAAATGAGAATAGAGCAATGACGGAATAATGATTAGCAAGGGAAAGCAGAAGAAACTGGAAGGAAATGTCTGCTGCAGTGCCACTTCGTCACGTGGGATTGAACCCAGAACTCCGACTGAGCTATGGCAGGGTCAGGACCTGCTCCAAAACATTTGTGCCACAATAGTTTAAAAATATCGGCCCTAGACGGAAGAATATTGACAGAAACAACATGTCTTAGACGAACTCTGACCCATATGGCTGGTACATACATGTAACGCAGTGACTACAGAATGTCATACTTCAGAAGACAGAACTTTTAGGCTCAAGGTGTGAGAACCAGCACTGGCCAAAATTTTGGATTACTGAAAGATTGTGATCAAACCAAATATCTTGATATGGACAGACTATTTACGAAAATCTAAGCATTTAAGAAAAAAGAAATGCATACAAAATTCTAATCACACAAAATTTAACGGGAGATATCACTTGCAGAAGCCAAGTAACAGCTATGTAAACAGACGATATTATAACAGCCATTACTAAGGAACAGCTTTGAACACGTTTTCACGGCAACGAGAGAACAAGTAATAATGGAAGAGACGTTTTCTGTGCAGTTCGTGCCGGGGCTATATAAGGACGACTAGTAGTTCGTCAGTTGAGAGTTGCGGTTGTGAGAAGTGAGAAGCTGGTAGCTGAGGTCGTGGCAGTTCGGGAACCCAGATGAAAGGGGACGCCAGCCGTTGAAGCAGCTCCCAAGCAACGGCTACTGAAGACTCAGAAGACTTTAAGTGTACTGTATTTACAGTGAGACTATCGTAGTTATTTGTAGCTACGTTTTGTAAATGTCCACTAAATCCGATTACCAATCCGAACCCATCTGTAGTCACACAAACACGTGACAGTAATATTAAAATGGATAATGAATGAACAGTATATGGGAATATGGATTGGATTCAACTGGTTCAAGGCAAGGGCAGAAGGCAAGAGAAACAAGTACGGCAATCTGTTAGTGGAAGATGTGGTTTAGATGGAGGTTCGTAGGGAAATCCAGACAGAAAACAAGCTCTGTAACTTTGGCAAACCTTTACCAGACTATATGGTGTCAAATCCCAGTCCCCGCTGTGAGAACCTCAAATCCAACAAGAAAATAAAAGGTTTCGAGTCTACCACAGAAATAAAACTCCTTGATCAGCTGAGTAAGGGCCGTTATTTCAATGAAGACTCTTGGAGACACTAAGCGATTCCACCACTGAATGCTGCAAGCGAGGAGAAACCAGAGAGAGTTCTGTGTAACTGAAAGAGAGAATTGTTCAACTGTTTCTCCCTTTGCAATATGAACTCCTGATTGCCTTTCTTTCAAGTGAGAGGTAACCACTGGTTAGCAAACCTAGAATTACGGCTCAGTCTCTTCACAGTACCCTAGCATTTTAAAACTATATAACATGCGGAGGCGGGGGGGGGGATGTTATTACTTATTCGGTAGCTGTTTATATCAGGCTGCCGACACTGGTAGCAGCGAACCTTAATCATTTTCCAGATGGAGCAAACAACTATACAGACAGACAGACAGGCGGGACTGAGTGTACAAAATGACATGAATTACGGGCGAACTTTTTATTACGGCCGCATTTTAATGTTAGGGTTCACTCAGTGCAACAGTCCCCCCCACGGCTAGTGCCCCGTTCGAGTCCGGTTCACACGAGAGCCGTGTGCTATGCAGATTTATTGAACTGTTCTCCCAGGTTGACGGAAACAGTAGTCGAAAATACGGTCTTCCGGTTTGTGTCGTCGGGTAGTTCGGAGAGATCCAGACGTTTCGGAGAAGCATGTCGCCTCCATCTTCAAAGTCGATGATGATTTCTTAGCTGGGCTTAATTATTTACACTCTGAAGATGGAGATAAGTTCATGCGAAAGGTAGGCTTCCCTCCGAACTACACGGAGTCACAATTCGGAAGACTGTATTGGTCACAATCATTCGTTCTGCTTCAGCATCTTGCTAATGTATCAGAAATAGAGATAATGAGAGGAGGTAAAGCTGTCCCTGTGCTTAACTAATTAAGCACTACACTATGAAGGCGTATGGGGGAGTGGATATATAAATCCAGGTTTCCTTGACCTCAGCACTAGATGGAGGAGAGTGGTCAGCTTCACGCCCCGGCCGCTTTACTCTCGGGGAAAGAGCCCCCCTGTACCCATGGATAGGCTCCAGAAGCGGTCTGGACGACATAAATGGAAATTTTTTCATCTTACCGGGACTCAAACTCCGATCCCTCCGTCGTCCAGCCAGTCTCTATACCGACTGAGCTATCCCGGCTCCTAGAGAGATACTGATAGATACATATAGACTACTTCCTATTTGGACCGAAGAAGGATGCAATAATATGGAGCTGTAGAAAGTAGCACAACAAGGAACTTCACAAATTCTAATAATTAGTATGATCAGGTCAACGAGGATGATGTATACAGGGCATGTAGCATGCATGAGAGAGAAGCGTTTAGGCGGGAAAGATAGAAGGAGAGAGACCACTATGAAGGGTAATAACAAACTAGATCTTAGAGAAGCAGGTTGGGGTGGCATTGACTGGACTAATCTTCCTCAGGCCAAGTACTGGTTATGGGATCTTGTGAACACGGCAATGAACCTTTGGGTTCTATAGAGCATTGGGAAATTCTTGAGCAGATGAGCGACTGGCGGCTTCTCAAGGAGGACTAGGCTCCTTGTAGTTAGTTATGGGCCACTTATATTGGTAATTGAGCGTCGAAAGGAATCTGTTCATTTCTCCCGTTTCTGTGCTGCATACAGCGAAGGTCTGACCGTCATCAGAGACAGCAGATAGCGCGTGAAGACCACCCAAACAAAGCTACAGACGCGATATGTCGCCCCAAGGATACAGTCGAGAGATGGACTTGAAAATAAATTGAAAAATAATGAACAGGCGTTATGTGTGCACTTAAGAAAATGGAGGGGTCGAGGGGGTGCAGGAGGTGCGCCTTTTGCACAATAGAAAGGCATGGGACCACCGGTGTAATCACGCACAGTAATAGCCCTGGCCGCCCTGTATTAATACTTGGCTCCCCCCACCCCCCAATAATGCAATGCAATGTACAGGGCCACCCAGCTGTGAAAATACCGTAGTTCGTCTCCCGACACATGAAATTTATTTTGTTCCTACACCCAACGTTTTGTTGTAGCAGCATTTTATGATATTACGGGGGTGTCTGTAGAAAGCTATGTCTTCTGGGATATGACTCCGTGCAGTCTGGTGGACGATCACTGGACGTTGGAGACAAACGTCTTGTCTCCATCTTTACGGACAGAAAGTACGCGAAGCAAAAGGCTGTGCTTTACCTCAGGTGGTTAGTCTCCGGCTTCCCACCGCGGCGGTTCGTGTTCGATCCCAGGTCAGGTCAGGTGGGATTTGTGGTGGACAAAGAGGCACTGGGTCATGTTTTCTCCGAGTATTGCCAATTTTTATTACACCGACAGCTCCACACTCATCATCATCTATTATCCGGGGACGTTAAATAGGCCAAACTGTGACCGAGGTACCCAAGTGGACGCAGCCTCAACACATGCCAAGAAATAAAAAAAAGCAAAGCAAACACAGCTCTGTTTTCTGTTTGTTTCTTGCTGGTTGCCTGTCTTACTCTTCCACACTGAGGATGAGGGCAGCAACTCCTCCGAAACATAAGTGAACCTGTGCCATACTACACTCCATTACAACTCAAAAAACGCACTTTGAATAATTATCATAGTGAAATCTCGGAAAACAGACATAATTACTTTTCCGTTTAAACAGTTCACCAGTTGCTCAATCGGCGAGTTATAATTGTAGCTAATTAGTAAAGAAGTCACTTAATAAAACATGCGTTAAACAATCCGTTTGTTAGTTAGTGAATCACCAAACATTTACTTAGTCAATCTTTCAATTCGTAAAACACTTAATCAGTAAATTACACGTTCGTGGGCGCATGTGTGTTTTAGATGGGGTAATTTACGATGCGCCGGTCACGGTAGCCGAGCGGTCTAAGGCATGTACTGTCTTCGCTCGCTCGGAAGCCGGGATCGTGGGTTCGAATCCCACTCAGGGCATGGATGTTTGTGTGCGTTTTTCTGTGTTTGTCTACAGGTAGAGGCCTTGCGACGAGCTGATCACTCGCCCAAGGAGTCCTACCGTATGTGTAAGATCTAGAAAAACGGAAGTGAACGGAGTTCATGGAGGTAGGCCTAGGCCCACTGGGGCTGTAGTGCCAAGGGGGAAAAAAATTACGATGCTTTTAGTATCTAGACGATAGAAGGGAATGAGGGATAACAAACTGAGTAGAAACAAGCTGTACCTGCGTACTGTCCCAGCATTTTCTTGGAGGGACTAAGGAAAACCATGAAGAACGTCACTAAGAGAAACCTGTGTTCGGGTCGAAATTGGAACAGGGCACCTACCGAACATAAGTCTAGATCGTTGCAACTAGACCAGCCTGCTAGAACAAATAACTGAACTTACATGAATAATTGCCCTAGCTATTACCTGAATTTGTATTTTGTGTGCCTAATATTTAACTCACAGTCATACAGTCAGTCTATCATCAACTTTTTCATTAATCATGTGATGAATGAAACATTTTTTATCACAACGTTTCATTAACCACGTGGCCTCTCCCTACTGTAAAAAAATCTGCTCTTATGTTTCAGCCACTCATACTCTCACGTCGATCTTATCTTCCATGCGAGATATATCTGCTCTTCCGTTTCATCCACTCACACTCTCACTTCGATCCCATCTTCCATGCGAGATATATATATCTGCTCTTCCGTTTCATCCACTCACACTCTCACTTCGATCCCATCTTCCATGCGAGATATATATATCTGCTCTTCCGTTTCATCCACTCACACTCTCACTTCGATCCCATCTTCCATGCGAGATATATATATCTGCTCTTCCGTTTCATCCACTCACACTCTCACTTCGATCCCATCTTCCATGCGAGATATATCTGCTCTTCCGTTTCATCCACTCATACTCTCACTTCGATCCCATCTTCCATGCGAGATATATGTAAGAACTGACCTCTCCACCAGAATCATTAACAGTGAAATGGCAATTGCAATATTTTCTGAAACGTCGGAATACCTTCAGCGTTTTAAGCTTTGTATTGCCGAGATCCGAAGTCACACAATCAACTATAATTATCCTTACAGTTGTGAGTTACGTCATTTGGAGTTTCTTATAACGCTTTTCCGAATACCGAACAAGGTGTAACACCGGTACTACGGTAACGAGCGCGTATCATCGTCAGTTAGTGACGTAGTCCGTTACGTCATCATTAGAAAGTTAATACGTTCTATTTTCAACATATTTCTGATATTCATACGCCGGTGGGAAATTCAAACGTACCTACACACAATTTTTTCTTCTGTAAGGTTGGTAACACGAGGCATGATGTCAGCTGGTTCGAAGAGTAGATGAGTTTTGCCTTCTGAGCAACCACACACGGGACTCCTAATGTGATTTGGAAGAGAGATGGAAGCACCGGAGAGAGCTGTTAGTCTGTTTAGTGGAATAATACTCTCTCAGAACGACTATTATCCTTTGTTATTGTTGCATGACTTCTAATAATGAAATCAGTGACTTACTAGCAGACCAACGATCTCTGCTGACACTTTACAGAGGACAGTCTTGACACCAGGTGTTGAATTCTATATTGATATTTCCGTTTCATTACTGATTTTATATTGTTTATATTTCGTGAAATAGCGTAGCTCAGTAAATATAGTGATCGGCTACAAGCTGTATGAGAGGACCAGACAATCAAGAGTTCGTTTACCATCGTGGGGCAGAGATTTTTCTCTCTACCACGGGTCCATATCGGCTCTGGGGGCTCATCTAGCCTCCTATCAAATAGGGTATTTCCCCTGTGGCTAATTGGCCAGGCATGAAATTGACCATTCACCTCTGCGTGATGACGAGATGAAATTCATTTTGTTTATACGATTGTACTTTATTTAACAACGCTGCCACTAACTGCATGGCGTTGAACTAGTTTTTGATAGTGAATAATGTATAGGAATGAATTTGGAAGGAAGCGTTTGTGGTCTAAGGTACAAGCAAAGTTGTCCCTGTGCTTAACTAATTAAGCACTATGCCATGCAGACATATGATGGAGTGGATGTATAGATCCACATTTTCTTGACCTCGACACTAACTAAAGGTGAGTGGTCAGCTTCACGTTCCTGCCGCTTTACCCCCGGGAAAGAGCCCCATGAACCAATTTGATAGGAGGTTGGGTGAGCCCCAGAGCCGGTTTGGACAACGTGTAGAAGAGAAAATTCTTGACCCTACCGGGACTCGAACTTCGGTCCTGGCACCTCTGAGTAAATCCACAAAAATCATCAGTCAGGACAGTCGGTGTTCCAGCCGAGACTCGAAACCGGCACTTCCTGTATACAAGCCAAAAGCGTCACCGCTTGACCCAGTTGCCCGGTAAGAAAAATGCATCAGTCTATATCACCACTCCCCTATACGCCTTCATGACTTAGTGCTTCATTAAGCACAGGGCCAACTGTATCGTTCAGAGCACTGGCCCTCAAACTTTGTGAGACCGCGGTCCGGTAAATTCTTTTTTATAAGACAAGGGCCCGGTATAAGTGATGCCAAGGCCCGGTACCTGTTCGCGGCCCGGCGGTTGAGAAACACTGGTTTAGAGTTCAATATTATTGAAAACATTTCTATGCTAAGTTTAATTTAGAAACAAAGTTTACATCTGTACTAACGGCACATATAAATATTGTTAATATTTCTACTGACGAACTACAAATATCACATACGCAAAGTGTAACAATACTGTTTTTATTTCAGTTTGTTTGCTAGCGGTGCGTCGCACTACGGCGCTACCAACCTAACCCCACACTCGCCATCCGAAGCGAAGTCTGGATATCCATATTTCGGTCAGCTGAGTGGCATGGAAGCTGGTATGGTGTGCGGTAGGGTCCACTGACAACACTTGTTCATACAGCCCAGCGTCACGAAGGGAGGACTGCTGAAGTTTGTGTCTGGTTCTACATAAACTTGCAAGTGGCTTATGGTCTTAAAGCCTTTGCTTCAGTGATTAATCGTCTGGGTGATACAAACATGATATCTGGTATAAGCAATCATTCTCCTACTTCATATTTTACGTGTGATGTGATAAGAAACTACTGCTGCCATCTATTGATGATTCATGCTAATTATTTATGCTTTTCAACAAAGATAATAAATAAGTTTAAATGGAAACAAAACACAATAGAGAAATTGTTGGATATGACGACTTTCTCAAAAAGGTGACCCACTGGCTTATATCGCAGTGTACGGGCAGTTCGGAGGAACTCATCGCCCTCATCTTCAGAGACGAAGTGTAAGCCAAGCAGGTAGCAGCTCCTCTGAAATATCGGCCTGTCTCTCAGCGACACGGCATTAAAGGACCATACTGTTTCACAACAGACTGAATCTGTTTTGATAATAACTGAGTTTACAAAATGGCCGCGCCATAGCTTAAGTGGTTACTCTCTGCCTTCCCACCGCGGCGGCCCGGGTTCGAACCCGGGTCTGGTCAAGTGGGAGTTGTGGTGGACAAAGTGGCGCTGGGGCGGGTTTTCTCCTAGTGCTTCGGTTCCCCCTGCCAATCTTCATTCCACCAAATTCTCCATCATCATAATCACCCGGGGCAGGCTATAATACACCAATCAGTGGCCGCCATGCCGAAGAGGCCCAGTTGGACCCCACCCCTCACTAGGCAGGAAAAGTTTACAAAAGACCCAGGTAACGATAGCTGCATGCAGACAATTTGTAAGACACACAGTTTAAGAAAGGATTTTTGGCAATTTCTAATTAATGTAACTGAAAAAAAAGTGGAAGGTAAAGTTATCCCTGTAACAGGCCGTGAAGACCTATAGGGTTGTAAGACGTCAAGGTTCCCCATTTTCTTTAGATAATTGGCTCATAGATGGCGGTGAAGTTGTCAGCCTTACACACCGGCCGCCCTTTACCCACCAGGAAGATTCCTAATACTGATTTCTGTTAGAGGCTGAGTCGATCCCAGGCCATAGTGCGGCTGGAAGGATTAGGTCAATTGAAGAAAGAAATCCACTTCCTCGGGATTCCATCCCGCAACCTTCCGGCTTGTAACATAGTGCCTCAACCAACTACGCTACCGCGTGCCCCCTAACAGACAATAATAATGAGAAAGCCAAAATATTGTGTTCTTATTGAAGGTGCTGTGAGAAATAATTTGTGATGACATTACTTGTTATTAGATATGAGCTTACCTATAGCAATTCTAAAACGCAGAATCTAAATGGAAGATTGTCCTTAAGAGGACAATATTACTTGAAAACACTTTAAGAAAAAGGAATTTTAGATAGGATGGTATATTCGGACTAATAGATTACATTTCCAGATAAGTAAGGTAATTGGTATTATAAGCGAAAACTGAAACGGGGCTAAGACATTTATATCACGAAAAGAATATCTGAAATTGTTACAGTTTTCATGCATTGAATGTAACCGGATTAATGAACGGAAGTTCGAAACCGAGCTGAACAGATGTTTAAACTAGTTCAGACTTCTATGGATTGAAGGTAACTGAACTCACGAAAATATATAGGCAACCCAACGGAATATGTCTGAACTGGTTCTAGCTTTTATACAGTGACCGCAAGTGAATTCGTAAGCGGAAACTGGAAAAACGGAAAAACTAGCTTAACTGATTCAAGATTATTCATTGAACGTATCTGAATACACAAGCGGGAACTAGAACCTCAGTGGAACAAAATATAAACTTGTTCATGTTTTTTTGCACTGAACGCAATCGAATTCATATGCGCAAATTGAAAACCAACGGGCGAAATATCTAAAACTGGTTTAAGAGTCCGATGTTGAAATATAGCAGAATCCCTAACCTAAACTACATGTTGCGTTATTTTAGTTTACTGCACAATTTTCCTCTTACAACTTCTGCGATATATTTAAAATATCTTCGAGAGCACGTCATACTTTGAGCAAGCAATCTTACCGGAAACAAATCCTGTGTGTTCAACGATATGTCGAATATTGCAATGTTGTTTACCGTCGTTCGCTGCAAATGGATCTAGTAACCCATTAACGAAGATATAATGATTATATGCTGATGACGCGCTCAAATGTATTTTAGACACACAATAGTACTCTACGATGTTAAGTGTTTGAAAATCAACGTAAAAAAAATGTTTCGGAAGTAAGATTCACGTAATTGTTCACACAACACAACATTTTAATGTTCATTATTAGGTTTATTAACTCATAGGTTGAAACATCGGACATGCTTTAGAAAACTCTGTTTTCGATTATTTATATCAGTTTTGGTGTCGAAGGATGACTTCAATTTTACGTGATATATGAAAGAAATTATCGCCACGGATATAATTATAGGTAAGAGTTCGTGTAGTAAATTTGCTGATGCAAAAATCGGGCTCCTTTCCTTCCAAGTCAAGATAACCCTCATGGGGAGGGATGTCTGGAACCAAATATAAGTGAAATCTGTGCCCTCCGTCCAAAAGAGAGACTTGGTTATGAAAGACATGGAGAGAGAGTGAGTGGGTGACAAGATGGATGCTGCACGTTAGATTGTGGTCGCATTAAACAGGAAACTGAACTCAATATTATCATTCCTGATGTAGATAACTTGAAAAGAAACACGTTGTTACATTTCTGGAGATGAATGACAGGCTTAATAATATTATATTTCTAAGTGATTGTGATCATTTAAAGATAAATATTATATATTTATTTGGTTAACAGCTTTATTATAATAACATAAAACATTCCAGGGGAAACAATTTTACTGTATAAATGTCTGTGAAGTGTATTTTTACGAACGGTTACTATTAATGTGCTTATGCTGAGACAAAAATTATTTTCTGACGTCACATTGGCTATTTCTTCCTTTAACACTGTAAAATTTGTTGTGAATAATAACTAAATTTATATATTAATTACATTTAATAAATAAGAGTATCACAAAACCATCTTCTTCTTCTTTAAAAATAAAAGTGAAATAATGTGAGCAGCAACTGACTACAGGAACAAGGTTCGATTCTCGGGGAGGAAGAATCTCTACTTCATGAAGGCCAGAGTGGTTAAAGTAGCCCGTTCATTGTTAACAGCAGTCAGAAGTAACGTGCCTGAATGGAATTCCGGAGGTTTTCGGCTAACATCTCAGTCAACCCTCAAGATCTCCTGAAGATTAGGCCTAACCTTTAAACATGGCACAGCTGTCCTTTGTATTCCGCTTGACTGCTCATCTATTTTTATGGTTTAAGTAAAATATAAATGGCTCTGGCGATGGTGTATGACAATCAGTATTGAAGAGGGTTTTGGATTTTGTCCATTTTCTGATATTCTAAAGAACACAGTCACTGGGTACGTTAGAAAGAGACAATCCCAATCACTGGGTCCGTTAGAAAGAGCTAATACCAATCATCGTGTCCTTTAAAAAGAGCTAATCCCAGTTACAGGGTACATTAGAAAGAGCCAATCCCAACCACTGGGTCCGTTAGAAAGAGCTAATACAAATCACCGTGTCCTTTAAAAAGAACTAATCCCAATTACCGGGTTCGTTAAAAATAACTAACCTCAATCACTGGGATTATCTCATAATACTCCTCACCTGAGGGCAGAAACAGATGCAGTTTCCGAATTATTGTGTTCTTTAGAATTCCGGACAATGGACAAAGTACAAAACCCCAGTAATCCTGATTGTTTGTGGTTTATTTATCGACGCTGTTAGCGGGTTTTGGGGCTGTTTACGACTCCTTCAGTAACCTCAAATGACAGGAGAAATGACGAATAACGAATTGAAAAGGATATGGATGAACCCTGCGCGACTTAACTGGAAGGACAGAGGAAGACAATCAAGACCTTAGGATAGCCGGTGTCATTCGACCCGAGCTCCTGAGGCATCACCACTACAACAAGCTGCTCGGTAACACTGTCAGCACTTCTGAATTTACATCGTCTCATTGCAGGATGGCCGATCACAGTGGACTCGCGGCCTAAGGCATGATCCGTCCTCACCCGCTCGAACACTGGGGTCGTGGGTTCGAATTCCACTCGAGGCAAGGAAGTCTGTCTGTGCGTTTTTTCTGTATCTGTGTTGTTCTGTGGGTAGGTAGCGGCTTTACGACGGGCTGATCACTCGTCCAAGGAGTCTTACTGTCTATGTAAAAAAGATTATGAAACTGAAGAAGAGGACAAAGCCTAACAAAGGACTTTAGAACAATTGATGAATGAATGAATGAATAAATGAATTCGTTAGATAGGAAGCTGGGTGGGCCCCAGAACCAGTCTGGATGTCATGAAGAAAAATCTTTCCCAGCCGTCCAGCCCGTAGGCCGTCTCTGTACAGACTGAGCTATCCCGACTCCTTATGAATATTAAAAGAGGTGGGTGCTTTGGGCGTAGCAGAATAAGTACGAGTAGTTAGCTTGATGCGACATAAACTGCCGTGCCATAGCTCAGATCATTATGGGCCCGCCTCCACGGCAGCGGGTCGGGTTCGATCCCAGAGTAGGTAATTTGGCATTTGTGTTAGACAATGTAGCAATGGAACGAGTTTTCTGAGAGTAATACAGTTTCCCTTACCAATTATCATTCCATCAACTGCCCCACATTCGTTAATCGTCCCAACATTGCCGTTATAACCTCGATACCGACAGAATCGTTAAATAACCAACTTAAATATATAAAATAACAACAATAAAAGCAGATTCAGTCATGTCAAATTCCTTCTTTGACTGACTGACGAATCAACTGGTTAACTGATCGAGTAACCAACTTAAAGAAGTGACTAATTAACCAACTGATAACTTACTAACCTACCAGCTGGTTGATAAATCGATATTATTTGTTGGTTACTTTATGATTCTGTTAGTAATTAGACTATACTGTAGAAGAATGCTCAAAATGAGAAGCTAAATAATTAAAAATGACCGAAAACAAATGAAAAATAAGAGCAACTAAAAGACATCCTCTCAATAATGGTGTATGTCGTCCAATGACAGGCTGATAAATTAATGATGAAGTATAAAGAAATTGGATTAAATTTTAGCCGTATAAANTTAAACACGGAATTTCTTCGTAATGAAACATCGGTTGTACGACAGACGTATCCAGTTAATTGTTACGTTGCAATGCTCGATCGAGGGATGAGGTATCGACAGGAGCTATGCGGGTAGTGTCAGAAATGTAAGAAGGGTCAAACACTGAACAGCGCTTTGTTTTGAAACGTTTGAAACAGAAGCAAATTCCTCTGAGAGGGTTGAGGAAAATATTAAAATCAGGGTCAAAATGTCCAGAATTTCGGCCAAGTTTCGAGACAGTCACTTTCTCAGTGCGGTGACATTAGAGACTGACCGTGATACTATAAGCATGTGAGTTAACTTCAAGATTGTTCGTCATTACCACTCAAAAACAAGCCCTCCGTTCATGGAATATGCTAGGTGTTTGGGTCGAAATTTTACCGTTAAAAATGCTAATGTGTATTCCGAAGTGAACCTCTGCTGTCGGGCCCTTAGCTAATCATTTTATCGGCCGAATTCACACAAAACCTTAAGAAAGCTGAATTTACTTGCTCTGTAACCATACAAGTGCCTGGACGGAGATGTGATAATGTGCTGCCTGTTCAGGGCACGGCGACGTGTGTGCAGCAATGGTGGAATGGTGATTAGTATGGGAAAATCGAAGAAACTCGGAGAAAAACCTGCTTCAGTGCCAGTTCGTGCAACAGCATCAAAGTCACACGAGTGAGAACCCAAAGTACTGTGAAGAGAAGTTAGTGTCTAAACATTTAAGCAGTGACACGCCCGTCATAGTTATCATCATGGTCAGTATCACATGTAACTTCGCTGCCTAAATATTGTCTTCCCTATATTTGTATTGCATGATATGAAGTGTTCGACCGCCTCTGTTGTCTAGTGGTCAGAGTTCTTGGCTACAGATCCAGAAGCCCCGGGTTCGATTCCCGGCGTTACCAGATTTTTCTGAGAGGTCTAGAACGCGGTCCACTCAGCCTCGTAAGGATAACTGAGGAGCAATTTCAAGGAAATAGCGGCTCCGGTCTAGAAAACTGAGGTTAACGGCCGTGGGGATCCATTGCACTGTCCATGCGACACCCTCTATCCGCAAAATTTGGCACTAACTTCGCCGACAAGCGGCGATCGCTCGGTCGGTATAGTTCGTTTGCGGACTATAGGCCACGGAGTTTTTTTTTTTTGGTATGAAGGGTTCAGCGTCACTGAAATGTGAGCTCTCAGAAACCACATGTGGCACAGAGGACTTCCAAACGAATGTAGCAATTGTAATTAAATAGTTTAATATAAGTCTAAAGTTCTGTGATGAAAGTGCGCTATTAAGCTCGCTACTGTACTGGATAGTCTCCATGGGTAATTAACAAGATCTGGCTCTAGTTCCGAGGAGAGATGCTACAGGAATGGGGAGGTAAAATGTGGAGCTATCCCTCTAACAGACCATGGAGGCCCATAGGGCTGTGAGATGTCGAGACTCTCACATTTTCTAGACAATCGGCCCATAGATGGCGGTGAGGTTGTCAGCCTTACACGCCGGCCTCTTTTTATCCCCAAGAAGATTCCTGGTACTCATTTCTATTAGAGGCTGAGGGTTATTTACAACGCTGCAAGTAACTAGATTTTATACGGTCGAACTGTAAGATTATTAATGAATGATGAATTGTTAAGGATTTTGAAGGAAGCTGTTGTGGCATACTAGAGACATCATGCTGGTACTGACTAAGTAAAACCACGCAAAATACTCCGTCAATGTAGTCGATGTTCCGACCGAGATTCGGACTACGCACTACACCGTCAAGACGTATGAGGGAATGGATACATATCTCAGCGTTTACTTAATCTCAGTAATAGATGGTGGTTAATTGTGAGCTTCACGCTCAGGCCATTTAACCCAGGGGAAGGGAGCTTCCTGTATTTATTCGATAGAAGACTGGGAGAGCTTCACAGCCGGTCCGAACGCTGAAGAGAAGAGAAATATATCTTGCCCCTACCAAGAACTGAACTTCGATTCCTCGGCCGTCCAGCCCGTAGTCCGACGTCATTTTGAGAAAGCAGCGAACGCTCTTTCGACAGAATCAAGCAATTGAAGTCCCCAATACGGAAACCCATCACTGGACCAAATCTAAAGCCACTGAAATCCAGGTCATATGCTAAAAGTAACCTGTCTTTATGAATGTGTAATTTAACATCATCTGATCCGTTTTTGGTGTTTAATGCAGACGTTTTAAAACAGTTTTACTTCTGCTTTAATGTGATGAGATTCCAAGGTTTCATGGATGCAAATATAAACAGTATAGTGTTTTGAGGTGTAAAGCCGTGTATTGTGGTAGATAGGCACCAACAAATTTGAGAGACTTCCTGGCAGAAGTTGAAGAGAACAGGTTCGTCAGAAATGTTGGTTCTTCTGTACCAGACTTCTTGGCTTCATGACCCTCAAGACTGTAAAGTTAACATTTTATAGGCTCCAAACCGATCTACATGACCATTCCATCTCTTGTTGCTCAGTCTTCACTAAAGTATACAGTGAGACGTATAACTGACGAATATCCCCGTAACGTAAAAGACACCACTCACCACTTCATCCTTACTGGCAAAAGTAAATATTAGCTTGTATTTGGATAGTTTGAATTTACTGTATCTTACGTCAACACGTCAGGGAAAATTCTACGTCCCCATAAAAGTTTCTGGAATAGTAGTCGAAAAATAAAATAGGAAGGAGGAACAAACAAAGAGTTCAAGGAAGAGAGATAAAGAGGACTGAAGTAAAAGGGAGACAAATACGTAAACAAAAACTGAAAAAAGGAGAAATAAATAAATGATGGAGACATAAATATAAAAATGAAGAAAGACGCGAAAGTTAGAAAGAGGAATGAATAGTCAGAGAAAGAAGGAGAGAGAGAGGGGGGGAAGACACAAACCTACAAAAACACGAAAAATGGAAGAGAAAGAAAAGGAGAGAGAGGGAAAATAAACGAACAGCAAAAAATGGAGAAATGGAAGAAAAATGAAGGCAGAAAAAAAAAGAGAGACGGAAAGAAGTAAAGAAAGAAAGAAACCAAAAAAAATGAGGATTAGAGAGAGCGAAAACTGAAAAAGAAACGGTGAAAGACAAGAAGGGAAATAAAGAAAATGTGGAAGACAGAAACCATATATAAAGAGAGAAAGAAAGGCAGAGAGACGGAAAAAGGCAAAGAAACAGAAAGGGGGAAAACAAATAAAGAAAGAAAGACACGAAGAGGCTCGCGCCACGAATTCCGTCACCTCAGCATCCTCTGTGACAGCGGACAACAATAAACGGTACTGGACACCGGTTATTAAATGGGGACGCGCACCAAATCGTACGGCGCATGCGGAGTGCAAATTTGCCCTCTGATCGCAGCCTCACCCACGAGAGTTTCGTGTGAAATCGGAGGACGTGTCCGGTCCGTAACACGTGCCGTCTGCCGCCGAACAGGGATGACCACGAGACACTGTATAAAACGGGACCTGCATTAAACGGAAAGGTGTGGTACTCGGAAAATTTCACTGCTTCCGAGAATATATTCGTTCTGGAAATTAATGCAAACTTAACTCCAACTAATTAACTCCATGGAGCTGAGACCTTCCTAAGAAGACGCCAGTCGCTCAGCTACTCAAAATTTCACAATATTTTTGGGAACCCAAAAGTTCATTGCCGCGTTCACAAGAGCCCCAACTGTCCTTATTGTGAACCTGAGCGATCCAGTCCATAGCACCCCATGCTATCTCTCTAAGATCATTCTATTAGGTTTAATTTTTTGTAAGAATTAGAAAAGGGGGTGTATTTAAGGTGTTGGTTTGTGTGTGTTGTGGGTGAACCTCGTAATTGCAGGAGTTTTTGGTGCGCCAAATCTGGAAAATCAATAAACTGTTGAATTGAAGACTCCTAAAAATACAAGTAATAAAAAATTCGGAAGAGGATACAAAAATAAATCAATACAAGGTGGAGCTTCGGGGTTGTCACTAATACAAATTAAAAAAAAAAAAAAACTAACACGGTGCCACAATTTGGACATTAAAGGAAAAAGTTGTCGGCTTAAAAAAAATTGTCGTGATCATTTTTACCTCGCACGAGTGTAAATGGAAATTCGTTTTGTGGGAAAACTCCTACATACTACCTTTTCCTTTTATTTTACCGATTTAGACGCAAATCTTAAACACAGAAGTCGCTACGTGCATTTAATCCGTTGCCTTTGGTTCGATTATTGCTGAATTCAAATGAAGATGTCATAAAGGAAACGGCTTTCAATTCACCCGGCACAATGCCTGCTGACGTTTGAGCGGTACACGCTATTAGCTGAAACCTAGGCTAAAGAAGAGGGGCCACTCTTCCTCCGCACAACGTTCAGGTCCGTTTGGCGCCCAAGGAAAGTCAAGGTATTTTTCCCTGTGCTGTGCCACGAAGACATGGGGAGCGGAGGTATAACTCCACCATTCTTTACTTCGACACTAGATGGAAGTGAGTGATCAGCTTCATGCCCAGGCTGATTTACCGCCCGTAGAAAGAGCCCCTTTTACCCATCGGATATGAGGCTGGTTGAATCCCAGAACTGGTCTCGACGACGCTGAGAAGTGAAAATTCTTTAACCTACCGAGACTCGAACTCCCATACCTCTGCCGTCCAGCCCGTAACCGACTAAGCTATCCCGGCTCACGCGTATTAGGGCTCAACCAACCCACATTTCTCGGTGCTTGAACCTGCCTGAGGATTATACTGGTCGGGGTCTAGAAGCGGTGTATATTTGCCTCTGTGCCCCTTGCAGAAATTAACTGCATGGTACTTTATTATAAGAACATTTACCTTGCTACGTCTCTCGTTCTAAGAGGAGAAAATGAAACTATTTGGAATAAGTTCTAGAGAGAATAAAAACAAACAAACAAACTAACTCCGTTATTTTAGTCCGCAAGCGAACTATACCGAACGAGCGAGTGCCGTTTGTCTGCGAATTTTAGTGCCAACTTTAGCGGATAGAGGTTGTCGCGTGGTCAACGCAAAGAATCCCCACAGCCGTTAATTTCGGTTTTCTAGACCGGATTCTAGAGATAATCTGCTGGCTTAATAGAGGCGTAGCATCACGATAACTGAGAAAACAGCATGATACGGAGCTTCAACTCCTTCCAAACTGCGAGGATGGACAAAATATTCTCCAGATGGCAGAAGTCCCTCCAAAGACGACTGTCGACCCCTGAATTTTACCGGTACAAGCACATGTTGTTGTTGCTGTTGCTAGCAGGTGTACGGAGCGGGACATGCGTCTTCTCCACCCAGTTATTAAGCCGGTGGCGAGCGTGTCTGTTGCACGGGGCAGAACGCGAGGAACGTGACTGCAGGGCGACCAACCACCCACACGGAGAGGAGCAAAGTGGGTAGAAGTGGAGAAATAAAGGAAATTGATGGGTGGATGGATATGTAGATTGACATACCTACGTAAATAGATTACATACATACATACATACATGCACAAACCTACATAGAGAGATAAAAGTAAAGTTGTCCTTGTGCTTAACTATGCACAATGCCATGAAGGCGTATGGGGGAGTGGAAGTACAGAGCCATATTTTCTTGACCTCGGAACTAGTTGGAGGGGAGTGGTCAGCTTCACGCCCCGGCCGCTTTACTCCCGGTGGAAGTCCCCGGTACCCACTGGATACGAGGCGAAGCAGTACAGCCCGTATGTAGTCGCTATACCGACTGCGCAACATAGCGAGATAGATACATAAATAGATGCGTAGAGAAACAGAGAGATAAACATATAGAAAAGTAAATAGATATACAGACATATATACCCTACATAGGCGTACACAGAGTGACATACACAGATAAGTAGAGAGATAGACGTTTATGTTAATAATAATTTTCGTAACAAGAAGACAAAATTTATAATGTACATTATGTAGTAAAAATACTGAATGCTATGAAAAAATAAGCACATAGATAAACAAATAGATAGGTAGAGAGATAGATAGATAAACAAATAGATAGGTAGAGAGATAGATAGATGAACAAATAGATAGATAGATAAAGAAAGCAGTCTTCTGGGATGTGGCACCGTGTAGATGTGGTGTTAACTGACGTTTCGGAGGAACGTATCGACTCCATCTTCAGGGTAGAAGGAAAAATAAGAAAATCCGCAAGCGAAGAGACCGTGAGAACCGGTACAAAATAGATAAACAAAGAAATAGATAGACAGAAAGATAAACAAATAGATCGATAAGCAAATAGATAGGTAGACAGATAGATAAACAAATATATAAATAAACAAATAGACAGATAAAGAGATAGATAACAAATAGATAGAGAGACAGATAAACAAATAGATAGATAGGTACAGTAGGTCGAGAATGAATGAATGAAGGAAAGAAAAGAGAATAAATTTCAATAATTAAACAAGTAAAGGAAGGAAGAAAAAAGAAACACGGTGTATGAACTAATTTAATGAAGCTCTTCCATCTGGATGAGGCGCAGGCGGTAGAAGGAATGCTGAATGAGAAGTAGGCAAGATTTTGAAAGGCCTGCCTGCAAACACCATTTCGGAATTTGTCTGAAGACAACGTAATGAATATTATACCTATCCTAGCAAGTAGCTGACCATTCAGGATCTCTGCGCTTTGCCGACGGAATTTACCTTTGTGTTCCGTATAATTCTCGGAATAGACAACGATTATTTGCCTAAACAGCATTAATCAGTTTGTTTTATAATGGAGACGTAGTGTGTTTTCCCTGAGGTAGGAAAACAACCTTGGAATATTATTTCAAGAAATTCCTGCTCCACTCTGCGCAGCCATCCCAAAGCCTTCCCTCTGGAAGGAGAAAGGACTGAACTCAAAATTCCTTCCTCTGCTCATAACCTGAAAGAAATTTGCTTATAAACTTTCATCTCTTTCGCATCCCAACTCTTTCCTTTTCCCCAATGCGCATTTACCCTAAGGGCGACAGGACACTTCTCGGGAATCTTCAAAGCGGATTTTTTTTTGTTTCGGCCCCTAAAATATACTGACTCTCAATACCCCGCCTCACTTTCTTTTTTTCTCTTTTCCCTCTTCCTCCTGCTTCAGATATTAAGGTAAAAGTGTCTCTGTGCTAACCTAATTAAGAACAAAGCAATGAAGACGTATGCGGGAGTGGAATTACAGATCCACCTATTCTTGGCCTTCGGAGTGGGCGCGCGGTATGACCCGTCCTAGCCCTCTCCAACACTGGGATCGTGGGTTCAAATCCCACTCTAGGAATAGATATCTGTGTACTTTTATTGTTTTTGTGTTGATCTGTGTGTAGGCAGTGACGGGCTGATCCCCCGTCGAAAGTGTCCTACCGCCTGTATATTGGAAAAAACGGCCAATTACCAGAGGGTTGTAGAGCCATAGGAGAAGAGTATTCTTGACCTCGGCACTAGCTGGAGGTGAGAGGACAGATTCACGCCCCAGCCGATTTAGCTCCGGGGACAAATCTCCGGGTGCCTACTGAATAGGATGTTGTGTGGACTCCTGGGCCGGTTTGGACGACGTGGAGAGGAGACAAAGCTCGCCTCTACAAGGACTCCAATTCCGAGCCCTCGGCCACCCAGCCCCTGGCCGGATGCTATCCCGGCTTCTGCTTCAGAGAATTAATATGAATTTAAGAGTTTCTCCCACTTATTGTTTAATAACTACAATAAGAACGCTAAATGAAGGCCAGTAACGCAATAATAAAGCGAGACATTAACATGAAATAGCAAAGATCACGTTTCCTACGGATAAATTTGAATCCTGTATCATTTCAGCTCCTGCCAAAAGAACCACTCTGCCATTAGAACGTACCCCTTTCTCCAGAGTACTATAATTAAAACCCTCACTTCACGCCATTTCATTTCCACGCCTACCACGTCACGTTTCAATTTTTGCATTGGATTACGAACGCGCTTACCGTCAGGTGAGCAGCAGAGCAAACGTTGCAATAACATCAAAGAAGAGTCTGAGTGCATGTACAAATTCTGAACTTTCATGCTTCAACCAAACACGCTAAAAAAGAACAGAGCTTAAGACAGAAATTCTAACCCAGAATCACGAAATAAACAATAATAATATATTTTATTTATTATTGTGCTGATTTGCCTGCCCTAAGAGGCGATTATGGAGTCGATGTGAGTAAGAAACTAACAAACAACAAAAACATAATAATAATAAATAACTGATTTTGCAGGTGCTAATTCAACAGCTACAGTAGCCAATTACAGAACGATCAAAAAATAAATTAAAAGACAACAATACACACATTTAAGACAACAGAATAATAATATTAATTAAATTCCTTTATTTAATTGCTTGCCAACAGGGAGTTGCCAGCGAGCAGAGCATATACGTTGTAATAATAAAAAGGTAAAGTTGTTCCTCTGTTTACGTAACTAAGCACTAAGCCATGAAGAAGCATGGGGGAGCGGATACATAGATCCACTTATTCTTGACCTCAGCACTAGTTGGAGATAAGTGGTTTCACGCACCGGCCTCTTTACCTTAGGGAAAGAGCCCTTAGTACCCATTCTATATGAAGCTATGTGGGCCCCAGAACCAATGTGGACGACGCGGAGAAGAGAAAAATATTTGCCCCTACCGGGACTTGAACTCCAACCCTTCAGCAAGTCCAATTTGTAGCTAGTCGCTATACCGACTACGCTATCCCGGCTCCACATAGTAATACCAGTGCTTGCCAACAGCGAGTGGCCTGTAAGAGGCGAGCACCGAAAGTGTAAGTAACAAAAGCTAGACTAAGTCTAGAATGGGAGCCAGACTAAAGCCAGAAACAACACAGGTAACATGATAATGACGTCACTCAGTAGGATTATCAAACGAAAACATATCCTCAAGGAGATGTCATGTTTAACGAAAACATTCGGAGATTTGCAGATGTTGCTTCTAGCCGTGATGCACCTTGTTGAAGGGCTAGCTAAGTCTAGAGACATTACTGACGTTAAACATGGGAAAGTCTCTAATTTGCTTAGTGGTTACACGGAGACCACCAGTACCCATAATGGAACAACAGTCAGTTTTGTTCTTCAAAACGTTAATAAGAAATAATGCGTCACGATTATATAATAATAATAATAACCTTCAAGGAGCTGAGCCTTTCTTGAGAAGCCGCTACTTGCGCAGCAGTTCAAGAATTTACCAGCATTTTATGGAACCTGAAATTTCATTACCGTGTTCACAGGAACCCTCCACTGGTCCCTATCTTGAGTCAGATGAATGCAGTCTCTACCACCCCGTCCTGTCTAAGATGTACTTTAATACCATCCACCCATTTATGCCTTGTTTTTCCTAGTGGCCTCTTTCCACCTGGCTTTTCACCAATATCCTATATGCATTAATAATAATAATTATCTTAGGTACAACAGGATACCCTGTAATGCAGCGTAAACTTATTTAGCACAGTAGTGTTAATACTAATGAAGACATGAAGTGGGAGCTAATGCAATAATGTGTCCATATTTAGGTTCAGATAAAACAGGTAATGGACCTTCGGGCTCTACAAAAGACAAGTAATTTTTTGAGTAACTGAACTACTATCATCTTGTAACATTTGAGGCTTTCACGGCGGTGACTATGAAGAAAGCAATCTACTGGGATTTGGCACCGAGTATATGTGGTTTTAACCGACGTTTCGGAGGAACGTATTGCCTCCATCTTCAGAGTAGAAGAAAAAATATAAGAAATCTGCAAGCGAAGAGACCGTGAGAACCGGACTGCTTTTACCG
>NW_019743147.1:1505442-1522478 GCF_002891405.2 Cryptotermes secundus | reverse complement strand
GTCTCCTGGGATATAGCGTCGTGTAGGGTCTGAGGTTCTGACAAATGTGTTTATGAAGAGTTCTGTCTCCTGGGATATAGCGCCGTGTAGGATCTAAGGTTCTGACAACTGTGTTTATGAAAAGTTCTGTCTTCTGGGATATAGTGCCGTGTAGGAGCTGAGGTTCTGACAACTGTGTTTATGAAGAGTTCTGTCTCCTGGGATATAGCGCCGTGTAGGATCTAAGGTTCTGACAACTGTGTTTATGAAGAGTTCTGTCTCCTGAGATATAACGTCGTATAGTTTTTCGAAAATCAAGTGATGTTTCGAAGAAACATGCCGCCTCCATTATCAAGGTCGAGAGTTTCTTGCTCAGCTTTTTCTCCTTCCCTGAAGATGGGGTCGATATATTCCTTCGAAACGTCGGGTGATTCTCAACGGACTACAAGGCGCTACATCCCAGAAGATAATATTCTCCGTAACCATCACTGTCAGAACCTCAAATCCTGCATGATGGTACATTGTTCTCAGTAAAATAAGTGAGGTGACTTGCATGAGATATGAACCCGGATCGTTCAAGTAGAAAGCAGGTTTTGTGGTGTCAGTGAGGCACGACTTGCTAGCTGTGTGGGACCCCTCTTGATGAGCGTGACGGGCAACAGAAAGGAAGACGTCCTGCTTCCGTATGAATGGGCCCCAGCTGTTGTATCGAAAGCCACCCGCCACACGGCAAGGCCCATCAAAGTCATCGATACCCCTCGATAACGAAGCGTGAATTTTTCATACAATTTGTGTGCCCTTCTGGGTGGTAAACGGATGGACCATGGGATCCGAGCGGGTGCTTTCACTCAAAATGCAACAGCGACCTATGGTTCATTATGTCGGAGGTAATACGGACAAAGTCTCTCTGAACAAGACTGTAATTTATAGCATTTGTCAATTGATACTATTAAGGAAGTGAACTCTTGAGACAATACAATATTGTGGACACGCAGCTGGAATTCATGCAGGATTCTCATGGGAAAACATCACTTGAAAGAAAGTAAGGCGACGGAAGGAAAACATTAAAATAATTTTAAGGAAAACAGGTTGTGAGGATGGGAGTGAATAGAATTGGCTCAGGATCGTGTCCGATGGCGGGCTTTTGTATTAGCGGTGTTGAACCTTCGGGTTCTGCTACCAGAGAGTTAGTTAATTAGTAAGATGGATCTTAGGGAAACAGGCTGTGAGGATGGGAGCTGGATAGAACTGGCTCAGGATCGTGTACAATGGCGTATTCTAGTATTAGTGTTTGCATTTTGCCCACACGCTATTTTTGGTGTTTCTCATGGTTCTGAGATTTGAAGAGCAGTTTTTCTCTAAAAGGCATTAGCAGATTAGTGTTTGTAATGCAGATGCAGTGTTCTTTCCTGATGCAGGAAGTTTATTTTTAAATAGTATTTAGATTAATTTCAGGCTTCAAAGGATTACATAAATTTGAAACTAACTTGAGAGCAGCTTTTGAAATTAAGACCATCTGAAGGAGAAACATTTCCACTCCTCCAAATCAGTTCCATATTTAAATGTTGTAATGAGATGATATTCACCGATCTTTTCAAGTTCTTGTACTGAATTTCATGCACTCCTTGACTGCAATATAAGTCTTAACATTGTGTACTTTTATCTTCTTCCACTGCTCACCCCTAACAAATGTATCCGGCAGGGATAGGAGCCATCATAAAGTCGAACTCGTTTCAACCCCCTCCCTATCACAAGAAGGGTGGGACCCGCAGATAGTTTCCCTGGGGCTCAAAACTGGTTGGTCCACAAAATATAAAAAGAACATCTATCAGTGGCTAAACACGGCTAATGATAGCCATGGAAATTCATTGATACTAGCTAACCTTACCCTCCTCTATGTCTCCACCCCTCTTACAGTGTTACTCTATTGTTAGGAACCCTTAACTTTGATTAAATAAAATAACCCCTCCTTCTATTCTAGGTTATACAGCTTTACTATTTATCTTACATGAAAGACCAGACACAGGGAGTATGTGAATTTTGTTTCTCATTTGTTATAAAGAAATTATAATTGAAAATGGAGAGCAATGATTTCCATAAAATTAAACACAGTACTTGCAGCTGGCTTCTGGCCATGAGTCCCACATATATCTCCCAAATGACCTGAGTGACTTCACCGTTATTAGTAAAAAAAAACAAATTCAAGGATGAACAAACCGTAGTCGATCTTTCCGGTTGTGGCAATATTGAAAAATCCGAGTACCCAGTGAAGAAAGTTGATGTTGAACAGAAGCTTGTGGCTATGTTTGATCCACTGTAGTGTAATTACTCAACGTACGTAAGACATTAGTTATTGTCTGATGTGTGGTTAATACCAGCCCAAAGTTAAAATATTATATCAGTAATTTTATAAGCCGTTAAATTTTATACTGACTATAAAGTGACAAGAAACATCTAGCAAAACACATAGTAGTTGGAAAATTTATATTTTGGGGGGGGGGCACTTGCTTATTTACTCATGGAGCTGAGCCCTTCTTGAGGATCTGCCAATTCTGCAGCTACTCAAGAATTTTCCAGCATTTTACGGAACCCAAAAATTCATACCCTGTTGACAAGAGCCTTTCACTGGTCCATATCCTGGGCCAGATCAATCCAATCCATACCATCCTATCCTATCTCTCTAAGATCCATTTTAATATTGCGCACCCACCTACGCCTTGGTTTTCCCAGTGGCCTCTTTCCTTCTAGCTTTCCCACCTATATCTTATATCTTCTCCCAAATTCGTGCTACATGCCCTGCCTACCTCATCCTCCTGACTCTATCATTCTAATTGTACCTGGGGAAGAGTACAAGTTATGAAGCTCCTCATTATGCAGTTTTCTCGAACCTCCTGTCATTTCATCTCTCTTCGGTCCAAATATTCTTCTCAACAGACTGTCCTCAAACACCCTCAGTCTATGCTTCTCCCTTAATGTCAGAGACCAAGTTTCACACCCATACAGAACCACAGGCAAAATGTTTGGGGCACACAAGATAACATGCACGCGTCTAGTGAAGTATTAAGCAACTTACATATGACTACCAGTACCTCCCCAGACGCGCAGACACTGACCACATGACCAGAACAGCACAGCATACTGAAGCGAAGGATGCACAGGCAAGAAATTTATAACATAACATTCGCTAATTTTCCCTTCAACACAGACTAAATGAAAATAACTGTAGCAGGTACTCTTTGTAACAATTGAGCAGTGATATAATATCAATCAAGTTATGATGACTATTCGGGAAGTAACCTCCGGTGAGCTTTAACAAAATAAGCAAAGAAAAAATGTATTATATGCAAAAAATATATACATATAAAGGGTAGTCGCTCGGAAGGAGATCAGGTCTGTAAGGTGGATGGTCAAGCAACTCCCAGTTGAAATGCTACTCGAGTGCGAGCAGCTGTGTGTGGACGCGCAGTGTCATGGAGGGGCACTACACCGTATGCCAGCATTCCACGCCTTTTGTTCAGAACGGCCGACTCTTCGCAGTGTTTGGTGCTTCTGAATACACTTCTCACGTTATTGTGGCCCATTGTCGTATGAATTCTACCATCAACACTCCTTTCCTGACCAAGAAAACAGTTGCCACCAACTTCCTGGCAGAAGTTTCTTCAAACTTTTTCGGCTTGTTTGATAAATGTGAGTGCACGAACTGCTTTGACTGCTCTTTAGTTTCAGCATGCACAAATGAAACCCAGGTTCCATCACCTGTTACTCCTACGGCGTGATTGAGAAATTCATCCCCATCTTTGTGATGTCGCTCTAAAAATGTCAAGGTCGACACCATTCTCTATGTTTTGTGCGCACCCGTGACCATTTTCGGAAGCAATTTTACTCAAAACTTGTGATGGTAGCCTAACCTAACTGTGATAATCTCGTAGAGAACAGTGCGTGAAATTTGTGGAAATTCACACGAAAGTTTCTGAAATTGTGAAGCGCCGTCTTTCACAAACTTTCTGGTCAACACTTTGAACAAGATCATCACTCGCTACAGATGGCCGGCCGAACACTTCGCTCTTCATCGTGAACATTTGTTCGTCCATCTCTGAACATTTTACATCACTGCCTTAGGTTTCTTCACTAATTACATTTAAGCCGTAAACTGCAGCGCATAATTCACCATGGATTTTCGCTGCACTGATTTCTTTTTTGTCGTCAAGAATGCGAACAACTCGAAATTCGCAGCTGGCGGGATTATCAATTGCAGGACACATAATAATAAACTCTGTAGAGACAAGAACAAACACTAGGTGGCCAGTAATGTGATGGTTCACAAGACAATGAATCATGTGATGCTACCTCGCATGCGCGAGCTCCCATCTGCTCCTACCTCAGTTGTCTAAAATAAACGGAGGTTATTTTCTGAATAGTCCTCGTAAGGTAAAGCTATCCCTGTAACAGGCCGTGGAGGCCCATAGGGTTGTGAGACGTTGAGGCTCCCACATTCTCTCTAGACAGTCGGCTCCTAGATGGCGGTGAGGTTGTCAGCCCTACGCGCCGGCCGCCCTTTACCCCCCAAGGAAGATTCCTGGTACTCATTTCTGTTAGAGGCTGAGTCGACCCCAAGGCCATAATGCGGCTGGAAGGATTAGCTCAATTGAAAAAAATCCAATGACCTCATCGGGACTTGAACCCGCGACCTTCCGGCTTGTAGCATAGTGCCTCAACCAACTACGCTACCGTGTGCCCCAGCCCTCGTACATATGTACCAATATGAAATGCATATAGTGAATAAAACACCAAAAGAAGCCAGAATATCTATAAATTACGCAGTTCTTCTGCAATTTATACATAGTCAAAAAACTTTCTACACTCTCAGTTATAAATGTATTTAAATGTAAATGTTACTGCTTGAAAGTAACCTATAGTAAGCAATCTCCATTTTAACACGTAAGCCTCTGACGATGGCCTTGTAAAGCGGAAACATGCATGGCATATTTTGTCCAATAAATAAGCTTACTAACTGTTACACTTCACATTTGATGGTTTATATTACATCATTATTACTAAATCAGAATTTTCTTGGTGAGAGAACCTTCAGAGTGAGGACAATGAGTGTCCTTACCGAAATTTGAACCGAATATCACCGAATATTAGTCCGAACCGTTACATCTTGAGCTACCATGTTCGGTGCCCAAGCATGTTACTAAATTGTGTAAGATTTGAGGCTTTCACGGCGGTGACTATGAAGAAAGCAGTCTTCTGGGATTTGCCACCGTGTATATGTGGTGTTAATCTGCTTTTACTGATTCTCACGGTCTCTTCGCTTGCAGATTTCTTATACTTTTTCTTCTACCCTGAAGATGGAGGCGATACGTTCCTCTGAAACGTCGGTTAACACCACATATACACGGTGCCAAATCCCAGAAGACTGCTTTCTTCATGTTACTAAATTCGTTGCACTTTTATGGACAAAGTTGCACCGAGTTTTCTGAGGTTCCTGTTTCGTCTCGACAAAGGGGTGAGCCATAGGTCCTAGAGAAGCGCTTATATTTGATCAATACACAAAGACTTATATTTAAGCATAAATTATTCTTTGTTCTGATGGTCGTGAGGGGGTACAACACAGCACATGCTATGTTCGGTAGAAAGGTTCACATGTATAACCAAATTCGCCACGCGAAACGCTATCCATTATGAGTCAATGCGATGTGAATCAGATATTTATTATTGTCCCAAGTGTCGCTCTGTACATGTAAGTGCCTATCCAAAACAAATGAGACCCTCACTTCGGTTCTTAAGAAGAGTATTATTTTCTGGGACATAACGCCGTGTAGTCTGTTGAAATTCAACCGATATATCGCCTCTATCTTCAGGATCGAAGAATAAGTAACCTTCTTTTCATGCTGGTTTCTACTATGGCTTATTCTTCGACTTTGAATATGGAGGCGATATGTTCCTCCGAAACGTCGGTTGACTTTAAACGGACTATATGGCATTATATCCCAGAAGACATTACTTTTCAGCGATCCCAGATTTGTAAATAACACTTCTGGGAATCATGTCTTGGTTTGAGGTCTGACGTTCTTAAGGCTGTGTCTATGAGGATCATTACCTTCTGGGTAGTGACTTCGTGTAGTTTGGTAAATATTTAACAGCGAATCCGACGAAATTTCTGCCTCTACGCTCAGGTAGAAGAGTAGTCTTCAGCCCTGGAAAAGGAGGCAGTAATCCTCACGTTCTGGTATTTTAACGACGCTTTTCCACTACACGATTAACATGCCCGACATTATGCATTGTCTGACGTAGTACATATGACAAACACGACGCTTGGGAAACTTCACACTGGACCAAATTACGTCATCAGGTGAAAGAGGTGGGAAGGATGTTACTTAGTTGGGATCCGTGCGAAAGAATGAGTCTCCATCACCGCAATACTGCGTCAGCTTGCGTGATTGTGGACGATAAGTCTGAAAAGATGCCAACGAGAAAGTTCGCGGTACATTCTAACACTTCGAAACCTGAAATTAGTCTAAATCATATTGAGAAATTAAGTTCCTACTTACCTACCTACACACCTACCCACACACACCCACATACCCACCTACCTACACACATACCCACCTACACACATACCTACTTACCTACCTACATACCCACCCACCCACCTACACACATACCCACACACCCACATACCCACCTACACACATACCTACTTACCTACCTACCTACCCACCCACCTACACACATACCCACCTACCCACCCATCCACCTACGTGCCCACCTACCCACACACCCACATACCCACCCACCTACCTACCCACATACCTACTTACCTACCTACCTACGACTCTACAGCCCTTTGTTAGGAGTTGTCAGCTTTTTCAGTTTCTTAATCTTTTAGGTAGGCCGTAGGACACTTTGGATGGGGGATCAGCTCGTCGCTAGGTCGCTACCTGCACACAAGACGGCACAAACAGAATAAACGCACATAGACATCCATGTCTCAAGTAGGATTCGAACACACGATCCTAGTTTTTGAGTGGACGAAGGTAATTCATGCCTCAGATCGCGCGGCCACTGTGATCGGCAAATATGAGTGTTTCTATTTCACTGAAAACACAACATGTCTCCCTTACAGAGACTAACGAGTCGATGCCGTTTGTTTTGAGAATTATATGAAATCAGTATATTACGTCTTTGTGACACTTGTTAAGGACAAAGCAGCTGCTACATATGCAGTAGTAAATGTAAGAGGCAAAGTTTTCCCTGTGCTTAATTAAGCAAGCACCGCGCCATGAAGACGAGCGGGGGAGTAAAGGTGTAGCTCCAGCAATCTTAGCATCGGCATCAGATGGATATGACCCTGCCGCTTTGCCCACTGGGAAAAGAGCACCAAATACCCATTCGATAGGAGGCTGGTGTGGGTCCCAGGGCCGGTCTGGGCGCTATGGGCGCTATGCCTCTGTCGGAAATCGAACCCCGCATAATAGTATTAACCATTCCAACATTGGGCTTGAGGTAATGAGGAAAATCACGGGCGTCTCAATAAGAATTGCCAGTCTCTGGCCAGTATTCATACGTGGGGCTAGTTGAGATATAAGCAGTTGTATTAAGAAGCCATCCTCAGTATTAGGTTGTGGCATGCTGGACCATGACTGAATTTTAGGAGCAGTTGCAGTAAGTTCCTGCGAAACATTGGTAACTACGAGATTATGCAACTTCACATTCCATAGTAAGAAAAGATAGAAAAGAGATAAGATTATCCCTGTAACTGTCATTTGAGGTCCACAGGGTTGTGAGACGTTGAGGCTCCCACATTTTCTAAACAATTGGCTCACAGATGGCGGTAAGGTTGTCAGCCTTACGCGCTGACCGCCCTTTACGCCCCAGGAAAATTCCTGGTACTCATTTCTGTTAGAGGCTGAGTCGAACCCAGGGCCATCATGCGGCTGGAAGGATTATCAGAAAAGGGTTAAGTACGCTATTTCGATAAGACGCGCATGCGCCCACGGATGTGGGTCAGAAGTTGCGTGCAGGATAAAAGTACGAAATGCCTTTACCTGAACAGCGTTTGTCACGCTTTCAGTCTAATGCTGTTATTGCCACGCCGCAGAGAAGCCGTAATCAAGTCTCCTGAAGACAGACAAAAGAAATGCAGAATACCGTGAGACTCGGTGAAATGTTCGACTTATCATTAGATGCATTATGAAAAATGTACGTGGAATAAATTCATCAGATAGGTTAATAACTAATTGCGTGGAGCTGAGTACTTCTTGAGAGAAAAAAGAACGGTTTGTAAAATAGCAAAGAAATTCCCCACTTCTTATAGAATCTACAAGTTCATTATAGTCTTCACAAAAGCCTGTCAATGGACTATATCCTGCCATGATACGTATGTAATGGCCGTCTTGTAGTGCACTCAATTTAACATGTCGCTTCTTACTACATATTTCGGCAAACATAGTGCCATCTTCAGGTTCGTTACTACCGCTAAGCTATTACATTGTTTGCCATCTTGTGTCTTTCATAAAATTATTTAGAAAGTACATTATTCGTCAACTATAACAAAATTTGAAGAAAGCAGTCTTCTGGGATTTGGCACCGTGTATGTGGTGTTAACCGACGTTTCGGAGGAACGTATCGCCTCCATCTTCAGGGTAGAAGAAAAAATATAAGAAATCTGCAAACGACTGCTTTTACCGGTTCTCACGGTCTCTTCGCTTGCAGATTTCTTATACTTTTTCTTCTACCCTGAAGATGGAGGCGATACGTTCCTCCGAAACGTCGGTTAACACCACATATACACGGTGCCAAATCCAGGAAGACTTCTTTCTTCATAGTCACCGCCGTGAAAGCCTCAAATCTGACATATAATAAAATTTGTATACGAGTATACTAAAACTTGTTAAGACTATTTTCAAACTCGCGTATAGTATGGTTCGTCCACTATGGGAGTCGTTTCTGTGTGTACTGTGTCTGTGATTTGTCCTTCCTTTTTGGCTGCGAGCAAACAATGTAACAGCTTAGAGTAAATAACGAACCTGAAGATGGCACCATATTGCCGAAACATGTAGGAAGAAGCGACATATGAAATTGAGTGCACTACAAGACTGCCATTACATACGTATCATGGATGAAAATCAGTGCAACAGGACGCTAAAATACAACATTAGGACTATATCCTGATTCATTCGAATACAATCCCCGTCCTTAAACCCTATCTTTGATATATAGTAAACCCTCGCTAATCCGGGTTAACTGGGGAGGGAACATGTCATCCGGATTAAGACATAATTCGGATTAGTGAATAAAAAGGTAGCCCTAAAAGAAAAAACTTAGAACACAAATAAATGGAAAATGGTATGATATTAGTAGCGATGATCAAAATACTCGTAAATACAAAATACCACTGCAGAGCCTTTATTTAAAAACTATTAAAAAAAACAAAATATTTATTCAGCGATAGAAGACTCAGAAGCTGTACTTGTTTCTGAACGTAATAATGCAGGTTTGAAGAAACTGTCAAGTTTTGTCCGAACAGACAAGTGACTTATCTGTCTTTCTAAATGCAACGTGTATTTTAAAGTACATATTCAACTATGTACAGCACTTTTCACTTTCAACGTTTCGATCCGGATTAACTGTAACCGGTTTAGCGAGGGTTTACTGTATATTTTAATGTTATCATGAAATATGATCAGTGGTTTCCAAAGCGAAATCTTCTCTTTAATCGTTCGTATTAAAATTTCTTATAATTTTCCCATCTCTGTCGTGTGCGATGCATGAATTTAACTGAATCATCATAACAATGTTAAGGAAATAACAAAATATTATGAAGCTTCTTAATATGTAACTTCATGTTCATAATACGTGATCGCTTTCATGCTCAAATATTCTCCTCTATATATTCATTTACGGCCGTTGAATTTCTGTTGTGTCCTTACAGCAAGAGACCAAATCTCACACCCATACGAAACGACAGGTAAAAATATAATTTTGTATTTTTCGTCTAATTCTGCAGGTCTCTGAAGTGGAGGTTGGTTGGTTTCGTGGGTTTTTTATCGACGTTGTCAGTATTTCGATCAAAGAGAGCGAACGGTAGGTTGATTGATAAATTGGAAAGGATCTGGAAACAAGCGGTTGTGGCCTATCAGAGGACTATACCGGTACTTGCCTACTGAATAAAACCACAAAACTCCTCATTTCAGACAGCCAGTTTCCTGGCTGAGATTCGAATTGATCATTTCCCGTTACCACTGCACTAATCTGCTGGGTATACGCGGTACGTACGTGGATATATATATATATATAGAGAGAGAGAGAGTGCACAAATTTTTGTTGGGTAATGACAGCAAAGAACAAAACCAGAATTACACATGCCGAAGTGAAATTTCTGAGACGAACAGCGAAATGAACTTCACTGGATTATAAAAGAAAATGAGGCATTTTAAAAGAATTAAAATAAAAAAACCTTACCGGACAAGATTTCGAAATATACAACTAATTGCATTCATCACGTGGACATAATATAAAGAAACCACTTTAAAAAGAGTTTAATACATAAAAAATTGTGAACGAGGAATCTGAGAGAACAATTGAAGGGGCTGCTGGACAAACGAGGCCGGAAGTGGTGGTCCAAATGGTCCAAATCCGTGACCGATAGGAGGGGGAGGAGATGATGATAAAATTTCCTTTCATATGAATAGGTGCATTCAAAATTATTTGTTTCCAAACTCAGGTCTATACACATGTATACTTCCAGAGGAGGAGAGTTCCTGGTGTCCACTGGCTCTCAGGGGTTCAGGACTAAGGAAACAGGACGAGGGTCGGAAGTTGTATGGTGTATGAGCCATTTCCTTGCAACATCCATTTTACTGAAACCCCTAATAACAGAAATCAGAACATCTATTGTAAATGAGCACACACACGCACATGTGTATGTCGAGGAACTTTCTTCTGTAGCAAAATAAGAATTGTCGTCTTAAGATGGATTTAAGATTTCGCTACAGTCACAGATTTTGTTAGAAGCGTAGAAGATTTTCAGCAAAATGGTCTCAAGTACCTTTTATACAATCAGGTCCAAACCTAACACATTCTGTACAATGTATGTATGTTATAATGGCTGGCATGATCCACATTGGAAGAGGAGGATGGACACGCTTGCTTTGCCTAATTTGACCATTGGATAGGCAGCTGCACCTTCGCTACATCCCGAACACTAAAAGGTAGAATTTTAAACCAATGGAAAATAAGGTACTAGTAATGTTTAAAAGTTAGAGGGGTATGTACCTCCCCTTTTCCGCGATCTTTTGTATGGTTTAAAGGTAAAGACTGGAGGGGAGGTTATAGATCGAGTGACATCCATGGTAATTCGAGTTGAAAAGATGATGGCGATATTTTTTATCCTGCGCACGACCTCACCTCCAAAAGGGAAAATGTCTGTGGGGGTCTAAAATTTGGCGTGAAGCGAAACTTCTCTTGTTCACGTTTCTGTAATAGGCCTGTAGCTGCCTCAGTTTTGTTGAAGTAACGCGTTAGGCTGAAGTACAGTCCAAGCAATTAGTTCGTTAAGTTAACAACAGAGGTGGTCCATCTATCTGACTTGTGTTGTCTCAATGGTTTCTTCTTTCTGACTTGTTAATTCATTTGTTTATAGTTTATTTAAACGCTGCCAGTAATTAGGAAAGTTGGTACTAACTTCGCCGACAAACGGCGGTCGCTCGGTCGGTACAGTTCCCTTGCGGACTACAGGCCACGGAGTTGGTCAGTAATTAGGGTTATATACCATGGAATGATTGGGTAACTGTGAAAAATAAATTGGAAAATAAACACGTTTACTATCTCGTCATTTGTATGGAAGGGGTGAGGAAAACCACGAAGATATTTAGTAGGGATAGTCATTGCCAGGCCGAAATTCGAAACCAGCACCTGAAGCGTAATAGCTTGAAATTTATTTTTTCCTGATGTAATTAAGGAACTAAGGGGCGGGCTGATATAACAGTAACACCCATGACTTGCATTTAGAAGGTACCCTGTTCATAATTAGGCTGGATTACCGCCTATCGTAACTCAGGTTTCTATCGGTTTCTCTAGTCGAATATGCAGTAAACCCAGTATTATGAATCAGGTACCATCACCTTGCTCTATCACCTAACTTGCTTTATTAAATAAGACCAGTTTTTCTTGGCGGTATGCCCCCTCACGGTTACAGGCAAACTTGTCAAACGTAGAAAAGCTGCACACTCGCCGGTATACAGTATGTATTTCGACCTTGAGGCTAAAACAGAGTGCTAGAGTACCGACAAGTAATTTTGGAAGAAAGCTTGCTAAACAGGACCACATTTGCTTCTTACCAACGTTGTACAAGCTCAGCGACTGAAATAAAAGTAGTTAATAACATAATAAGTATTTACAATAAAACTATTACACTCATATCAACTTGGATATTGTTTTGATGTATACAGACGTTTCGGAAGCAGGGTCTCTTTTCATCATTCGGTGTAGGAGGAAATGAACAAATTCTACTCAGCTAGTCCCAATAAAAAGAGCCCAGACTCCCAGGCCCAGTCATCACATCCTTCCAAATTCCTTGTCGTAGTGATAAAAAATTTTGTTTCGGAGCAAGACGAAATGTTGAGTATGTTTCCTAGATCAACATGTCATTGATTGTCACGTGGTGAGATCTAAGTGTACCAATTTCAGATAACTCGTGTTGTACTAAAGGTTCGGCCACACAGAGCGCTACGTACGCTTTGTTCGCTATACGAACAGAAAAATATCTCCCTTTATTGCCACTGTGACTGGCCACACAGACTTCCGTACGCTACGTACGCTATGTTTCCTATGTTAGCTGCGTCGCAGAGTGTACACAGCGTACGTAGCGTACGTAGCGAACATAGCGTAGCGCTCTGTGTGGCCGAACCTTTACACAGTCAAACATGACGTTAGCAGGAGAAGGGGAAGAAGTTTAGCTGGTGTAACACAGAGAAATGAATAATATGATAAAACAATACAAATATATACTGATAATTTATAATTCACTGTATTGAAAGGCATTCTTTGCATTAACATAAATGTAAAATTTAATTGGAAACTATCTCACAACATCGCTATAGTATAGTTTTGTCTCTCTCGTCACAACAACGCGTCGCTCAACCGCTGCCTTCAGTCAATATATATCCATCTGGGACTGTACGGCAGCAGCTGATGTGAAGAGTAACAATCTCTCTCACTCATTTATTTCCTGTTTCTCTCTTTTATCACATAGTAGCGGAGTTTTGTTGTACCGCGTCCGTTACGTGAAATTTGGGGTGAAGATTTGATAAGGCATGGTAGTATTAGTAAGAAAAGGGAAATGTGTAATCGTGATTAGCTCCGTGTCTTTAGCTCACTGAGTGACGCGGCAGAGACCTAACAGGTACCTCCACCTGTGGGAATTCTTTCTTCCTGTGTAATTACCACGGCCGGATAATTCAAATATGAAATAACACGATGCATAGTTTGAAGGCGATTGTTCCTTGGGGCAGTTTGACGGCATCACGTGCTGCCAAGATACAGAACTTGATTTATTATTTAATTATAATCAGATTATTCACATTCATCAATGGCTCTACGACCCTTTGTTGGGAAATTGCCGCTTTTGTTTTATCGTAATCCTATAAACAGTAGGTAGGGCACTTTGGACGGGGGATCAGCCGGTCGCAAGGACGCTACCTACAACATGAACACAGAATAAATGCAAACCGACATCCATGCCTCGAGTGAGATTGGAACCCACGATCCCAGTGTTCGAGCGGGCGAAGAAAATTCATGTATTTCACCGCACGGCCACCGTGATCGGCAATCTGATTATGTATTTATTTATAATTAAAATAAGGTCTACTGGCTCATTCATTCAATTTATTATCTGTTATTTCCTTCAGTAAAGAGAGCAGTTCACTCACATTAGACATACTGTGATATGCAGACACGTTGCTGGGCAACGACTCGGTAAATTCATTCCCGCGACACAGAATACACAGGCAACAATCGGATAATTTCTTTTCTATGCATCGGCGCTGTAAATAAAACATTAGAGGAAGCTGTGTTTTCTATTTAGTTCGCATATATCCACTGCTGCGCAACGGCTGTTTTTTGTATGAATCCGCCTCAAGACTATATAAATAGTCCAGTCGTAAATCATCAATCAGTTCAGTCGTATATCAGAAGTCAGTCAGTTAACTCCGCGTGCAGGCGGGTACGAATACCTCCACCGTAGCCCTGCGAGTCGTAGGAAGCGATGAAAAGGGTACCAAGTGCCTGGGACACTGGACCACCCTGTTCCTGGGGGATATAAATATGGGGACCTGGCCCGGTCTCGAATTTGAGACAGTAAAATATGGTCACGAATCCCGCGGGACTCGGATCGGAGAATGACTGCGCTGGCGACGGCCAGCAACAATTATGAACGCAGATCCATTCTACCATCAGAGAAAGAGCCTCACATCAACAAATCCGCAAATGTCTGACAGTAATAAAAGTCTGGCCATAAACCCCAGAAGGGGGCTTGATACCAAGGCAGACTGGCCGACTGACCGCCGGTCGTAACGTGACTTCGACTTTGACAGAAGTCAGTCGTAGAACGAGAAAGACAATAGGGCGAGTAATCGGCAGTCAAGGAAGACGTGTTCGGCTGAAGATTGATTGCGATTTCCTGTAATTTATTGTGATTACGAGTGATTGCAAAAGAGAGCGTCAATAAATCCAATGATCCAATTCAAAATCCGTTATTATTAGTCACGGATTCATAAATTCGTGATAACAATTTCTTAGTTCATTTCATAAACTATAATTAACAAGGTTGCAAAAATGCAATCCGTATTGTAGCACAGTTTGCACACGTTTCTTGCATTTTGCATTGCAAATGCCGCTGGCTTATCCTGGTAACTTCGAAGCTCGCTTAAACAAATTTGTATTGTGATTCTTTGTTATTCCTTCTTTATTTCCCGACACTCTCAGTAGCTACATAGAGTCGAAACGTCGGATGATAGACGAAGGGTGAATTATGTATGCTTTGAAAGGAAGATATTGTGTTCTAATAGAGGAAAATCACACACATACACACACATATATATGCCTGAAATGACTGAGAAATCCTACTAAGAACCTTGTTAAAATCTGAGGTTTTCACGGCGGTTTCTATGAAGAATGCCGTCTCTGGGATGTGGCGCCGTGTAGATCTTGCTTGAACCGACGGTAGACTGAGCCTACAGACACCTGTTCACGCTGGGTCATCACTCGCGGTTGTCTTATACCTTGAAGACGGAGGTGATACGCTCCTCCGAAACGTCGCTTAACAAAATATATACACGACACAATATCCCAGAAGACGGCATTCTAATAAGAAATTTCGTCAGGATAGTCGGTGGCCCGGCCGACGTTCGAACAAAGTATTTAAAAAATACAAGTCTAATAAAATTTTAACGCTAGATCAACCAGTTCAGTGTCTCATTCCTAATTTTGTTTAAACACGGTGCATTATCTGACACATTCGACGCTTTTTGACAACTTCAGTTGTAATAGCGTCGTTAATTCTCGCCAGAAAATATGAGAGGCCCAAAGTGCAACGTGTCTATAGCACGACTTGCAGCAAGTGACATGAATTCAAGCGATTTCTACCCATTCATATCAGCGCGGTGAGGAGTGATTTTTCTATAAGTTTATAAAGAAAGGTAAAGCATAATGAGGACAGGACAAACATTAAGACTCGCCCTTGCCATTAGGTTTCTAACAAGTATAAAAAAAAAACTTCCTTGGCCTGTAGTCCGCAAAGGAACTATACCGACCTACCGATCACTGCATGTTGCCGAAGTTAGCGCAACGGGTCCCTACGGCCGTTAATCTCGGTTTTTAGACCAGAGCCGCTAATTCCTTGAAATAGCTCCTCAGTTATCCTCACGAGGCTGAGTGGACGCCGATCCAGACCCACTCCTTCTCAGAAAATCTGGTAGCGCCGGGAATCGAACCAAAACCTCAGGATCTGTAGCCAGGAACTCTGATCACTAGACCACAAAGGCGGTCACAATCAACGGCAAGAGAATTTAAATAATTTTAATTTAAATTTTGAAAAATTTTTAAATTAGAAAAATTCTTACAATTTCTTGGCTGTTGCATATGTTATATGACTGTGATGAGTAGTACTAATATGGATCCATTTTCGCTTAGTGGGGGGGGTGGAGTCCAATTGGGCCCACTCGGCACGGCGGCCACTGATTGGCCTATTTTACCTGCAACGGGTGATTATGATGATGAAGAATTTGGTGGAATGAAGATTGGCAGGGGAAACCGAAGTACTCGGAGAAAACGTAACCTAGCGCCACTTTGTCCATCACAAATCCCACTTGACCAGACCCGGGTTTGAACCCGGGCCGCCGCGTTGGGAAGCCAGCGACTAACCGCTTGAGCTATGGCGCGGCCTAATACGGATACATATTAGCACAGTTCGATAACAAGAGACGTACTTGATGAGACTACCTGAAGATGGTCCCAAATGTGTTCCGAAACACGTAGCAAGTATCAGATAAAATCAATATGAGCAGTCTGATTGTCTTCCTTTCATTGCTGTGTTGACTGACAAATACAACCAATCTAGACTTGAAGGGATTCTGACGATGGTGTATATCGTACTTCTTTTGGCTTATTTTGGACTTCATCCATCGTCTGGTATGTAAAAGACAAAAGACCACGACGTTTCGGAGACTGGATCTGTCTCCTGTCTTCAGGTGGGTAGGGAAGGATAAATCTGCTCAGTTGAGCCCGTTAGAAAGAGCTAGCATCAATCTCTGGACCGGAGACAGATCCAGTCTCCGAAACGTCGTGGTCTTTTGTCTTTTACATATCAGACGATGGATGAAGTCCAAAATAAGCCAAAAGAAGTCCACCCAATCTATTTTAAAATGTTTTGTAATAAAAGTCAATGTATTCAAAATTTTTCAAAATTAAAAAATAATTAAAAATTGGAATTTAATAAATCTAAAACATCTGAAAAACTTCAAGATTCCGAATATTATCATTCTGATTTCTATATC
>NW_019743147.1:1480591-1505310 GCF_002891405.2 Cryptotermes secundus | reverse complement strand
AGGAAAAATAAAAATTATTTATTTTCATTTTTGCTCTGACCTCATTTTCCTGTGTCACAGAAGTAGGAAATTCTCGAGATTTTAGGACCTGATGGCGGTCCACAGCATGGACACATTTAGCAGGAATATGCTGCCTCCGTCTTCAAGGTAGAAGAGTAAACCGAGACAGGAAAATTTGGGATAGACGTTGGGGGGAGGACACAGACTTAATCAATCCATCAAGTCACAGTAGAAAAACGTTTAAACTTAGTTTGCTGCACATCCGTATGACGTCAACCTGAGACTAACATTCTCTGAATTCCGGATAGTGGTAATCGCCTGTTGTTACATGGCTACCTTGCTGACGCAGACCGCATCTCCCCTTCTGCTTCTTCGGAACAAATTAACTAAACCGCAACCTTCTCCCCAGACATTTTCAAGAAGCGAAGCCTAATGGCAATTTTTCGCCCTGTTTTCCGTCATCATCCTCACAAATTTGTTTTCAGGACCTAATTTTATCCCACAAGACCTATGTGCCATAGAAATCGATTTCATCCTTACCTGAACCTTGTTAGCTACATCAAGCAGCTTCCGACAGCCTCCCCTCTTGATATCCATTAGTATAAAAAAGTAATCTAATGATGAGATGAACGTTCTGAAATTGTGCCGTCAGGTTACTATAGCAACGGACTGTCGAGCGTTAACACGTATGGATGTAGTTATACAGTAGATCGCGAATGAGCGAGCAGTCTTTTGTATCAATGTGTCGTGTCTATTATGTGAGTATTAATAACATTTTTATGTGGATATATGAAGACTTGTACACTGTATGAGAATATAAAGGCAGTTTACAATTGATTATCTACGAGTGTTATTCTTGGGAGATGGCGTTAAACGTTGGTCTGGCCACATCATTCGATAGCACACGAGAATGGAAAGGGAAAAGGAAGAAAATGCCTATCACAGTGGCTGGCCGCGCGGTCTAAAGCATGAACTGTCTTCGCCCGCTCACATACCTGAGATCATGTGTTCCAATCCAACTCAATGCATGGAAGTCTGTGTTTGTGTTGTACTGTGTGTAGGTAGCGGCCTTGCGACGGGATGATCACTCGTCCAAGGAGTCCTGCCGTCCGTGTAAAGAAGATTAAGGAACTGAAGAAAGAGGTCAGGAGCCAAGACAGGGCTGTAGAGCCACTGATGAATGAATGAATAAGGGAGAAAATAGAGGAAGTTAACAGTACGAAAACATGTGCAACAAAAATGATGAAAATCCGTTGAATCCTGAACGGGTAAAATGTAACGTTGTCCCTGTGCTTAACTAATTAAGCACTACGCCATGTAGGTGTATGGAGGAGTGGATGCATATATCCGCGTTTTCTTGACCTCTGCATTAATTGGAGATAAGTGGTCAGCTTCATGCCCCCGCCGCTTTACCCNTTCCCCCCCCCCCCCCGAGTTCTGTACGACGTGAAGAAGAGAAAATTCTTGACCCTACCAGGACTCGTCCAGCCCGTAGCCAATCGCTAAACCGACTGATCTATCCCGGCTCCTACTCTCAATGGGTGGTACACTAATTTTATTTAACATAATTTTGCCTATAGATTACTTAGCATCGAACTCTGATCTCACAGCTGGGATGTATTTTTGTGGATTACTTTACGATCTGTTAGGAGTTATGACATAGAGCGTCGAACAGTATGAAGTCAGAAGAATGATGAAAAAGAAGGAAGTTATTGATGCCTAACTGGGGGTTTACCCCTCAATTTCTCTGTAGGGGCAGAGGAAAATCACGGAAACTCCATAGCCAGACTTTGCACCGGCCGAATACGAGAGAAAGAGATTTGCGGCTCCACAGTCCTGCTAGGTCGGATTGCTGTCTCTTTGCACGGAACTATTTTCCTAGTTCTTGTTTGAAGGAGCTGATGAAGTCCAGGTAGAAGATCTGGAAGGATGGACACCTCGCCAGTATTTTTGGAGACATACAGGAAAAGAAGGAGAACTCCTAGTATCACGCTTGCAGTTGTGTCTCTGTGGCGCCCATATTCACTATTCAAGAATTTATGTTTATGTTTATTTATGTATAATTCAGGCGCATAATCTTCTTTCTTTATGGAATATTTGAAATTTTGGTGCCTACGCGATGGAAGTTTGCAAGCATTATCAGCCTGTTAGGATTTGAGGTTCTTACTACGGTGATTATGAAGTATACTACCTTCTGGGATATAACGCTGTGTAGACCGTTGAAAGTCAATCGATGTTTCGGAGGAACATATCGACTCCATCTTAAGGATCGAAGACTAAGCAGGCTAAGAAACCAGCGTGAAAGCAGGTGGTCTTTCCTCATTGGCTTCTCGTTCGCCTTATTCTTCGACCTTGAAAATGGAGTCGATTTGTTCCCCCGAAAAGTCGTTGTATTAGCCTGTTAGTTTCACTATGTCTGCCTATCCGTCAACTTGTAATAAATCAAGAACCACAACGGATCTTCATGAAAATCTGATAATGAGGGATTACACTCAAATCTGCCTACCCATTGCAGATTCCGTTAACATCAGATTATAATAATGGATATTTTACATTAAGAGCTACATACTGGCACGTGTAAGGCGGTGTGCGTGACTCACAAGACGGGTCTTGGATTGGTTGATTGGATTTATTGACACCTTATGCACAAGCTGATCTACGCACTTTACCGTTCGCCGTTACACACATATCAGGGTTTTGTCTTCACTAGTCGTATCCTGGCAAAGGATTTATAACAGTCTCACTTTAACTTCAAATCACACACGAAGTCTTCTTGTCACAGTCTAATTCATTTCTTGCCATTTCTTTTCCATCACCTTTGACTGCCATCTCCAGGACTCGACCCAGTTCTATACAACTAATTCAAACGTCAAAGTCAAAGTCACATTGCAACTGACGGTCCGTCAGTCAGTCAGTCAGTAAGTCTTGGTTCCGAGCCTCATATGGGGTTCGTGACCAGATATTTCTTACTGTTCGACAGTTACTGTCTTGTTTCTGTGGGGCGCCCTCTATGACGAGGGGACTGGTCTGTCTTTTGTATAAGCTGCTGGGCCTTGGCAGCGCAGTCTTTCTCGGGTCCGAGTCCCTTGGCACTCGCGACCATATTTTACTGTCTCAGATTTGAGATTTCTCTTTTCGTCGCCTTGTACGACTCGCAGGGTCACGGTGGAGGTATTCGACCCCGCCTCCACACGGGAGTAATTCAAACGATATACTCTGTTCCTTTATAACCCCTCGACACGGATCACACAGAAAACTCTGCTTCTCTATTGTTGAGGAGGCTTATTTACTGATCCGTTGCCTAGCAATGAACGTTCTATTTTTGCGCGCTTTGGTTCCCGCAGTAATATGTTTACCGAGTCGTTGCCTAAGACTGGGTCTATGCGTCACAATACGTTTCTGTGTGTATAACGAGAGTAACTGGCCAAGGAAACGAGAAGTATTTTCTCCAAATGGGAGAACAGACTCAAGAGAGTTTTGGAAGATTCAAGATGAAAATACGAAAAACATTAGATTTACGGTTCCCATAACGGTGAGTATTGTAACTGAGGTTTCACGTCGTGTAGTCCAGTAGAAGTTTACCGACGTTTAAGTGAGAAATTCCTTTCTCTACTTGGCTTGCTGGTTGCTCTGTTTACTATTCGATACTGAAGATGGAGACAGCACCTTCCACCGAAACACCAATAAATATTTTTCAATTGTACGGGATCAGACCTAACAAAATTTTCTCCATTTAAAATTATTTTTATTCCTCTGTTTGTATCTCAAGCCGAAAGTATCTGCAGTTCATCATCACTCTTTTTTATTTATTCGTTAGCCATGCGCAAAAGCAATGTATGCAATTAATTGCTGAGTATAAATGGAAAATCCACTGGGACCTGCTGAGCGCCCAGCTGGGCTGCAAACCCCCACTACCGCCCTGTGAAGTGAGAATTTGTGTGGTAGCTAGTACTGTCCCAGTGAACTTAAAATCAAATATCAAAGGTACCCGACAACCATTGCCTTTGTCCAGTCTCCTGCCGCAACCCTGTCTTTGTCATTGTAAAACACCGCCAAACCACCAACTGAGGTGGGCCGCCTCGCTCATTCTGCATGGGGGGTCAACCCCTAAAATAAAACAAAAACATCTCTGGCCATTTACACCACCACACACATTTTCCTTTTGGAATCATTGCTTCTCAGCTACGACTACAAGTAAGTTTCTGGTCACGTGTTGTTCTCTTTTTTATCCGTTGCTATGCGACAGATACAGGCTACTGTTTCCAAGGCCGCGTACAAGTTCTGTAGCACAGGCGGTGAAGTAAATTAGGTTTCTTTGGCTTGTCAACTGAAACAAAATGAGACTGAGTGTTTGGTAGCCATTCAAGTCATATGTATTCTTATTATGTCCAGCACTTGAGTATAAATATAAAATTCGCCTTATTTTAAGATGATTTATAATCACTGTTATCGCTTATGTGCAACCATTAGACCGTCTCTGTGGTCTAGTGGTCAGAGTTCCTGCCTACAGATCCAGAGTTCCCGGGTTAGATTCCCGGCGCTACCAGATTTTCTGAGAAGTAATGGGTCTGGAACGGGGTCCACTCAGCCTCGTGAGGATAATTCAGGAGCTCTTTCAAGGAAATAGCGGCTCCGGTCTAGAAAACCGAGATTAACGGCCGTGGGAATTCGTTGCGCTGACCACGTGACACCCTCTATCCGCTAAAGTTGGCGCTAACTTCGCCGACAAGCGGCGGTCGCTCGGTCGGTATACTTCGCTTGCGGACTGAAACCTCGGAGTTTGTTGTTTGTTTAGGTAAAAGATAAAGTTGTTCCTGTGCTTAACTAATTAAGCATTATTCCATGAAGGTGTATGGGGCAGCGGATGTTTAGACACGTGTTTTCTTGACCTCGGTACTAGTTGGAGGTAAGTGGTCAGCTTCACCCCCCGGCTCCTTTACCACCCTGGGAGTCTAATAGATTAGACGAAATGGAAACATCTACACCAGGAGTAGCAACAACCAGACTGAAAATCGGTTTGGGCTTGACAAAACTACTGAACCACCCCATGGGAAAATATCGAGATTGCAAAAGAATATATCTTCCTTGCATTTGTTTATTTATTTATTCACCCATGATGTATTTAAAGACCATGAAGGTAGCCTAGGCTATCACTCACTAACTCGTGGAGCTATGCCCTTCTTGAGAAGCTGCCAGTTGTGTAGAAGAACTTCACGGCATTTGCGGAACCCGCAGTTTCAATACCGCGTTCACAAGAGGCCTCCACTAGTCCATATCCTGAGCCAGATCAGTCCAATCCATACCACACCATCCTATATTTGTGAGATCCATTTTAACGTTGTCCACCCTCCTACGACTTGGTCTTCCTAGTGGTCTCTTTCCCTCTGTATTTCCGACAATTATTCTATACGCATTCCTCTTCTCCCCCATTCGTGTTACATGCCTTGCCAACCTCATACTCCTTGATTTGATCATGCTGATTATGCTTGGAGAAGTGTACAAGTTATGAAGCTCCTCATTATGCAAACATCGAAAGCTAGGAAGGAGGATGAGTAAGTAATTGTAAAAGATGTGGACGGGTGCCATGGTGTCATAATTTGTGGTACTATCCGGTCATTTCTTTGGAGAGACTGAAGAGAAGCATGCAAAACTTCGGTCTGTGTAATCGGCCTCGGCATCAAGTGTTTATCTAAAGTAACTTACGAATGCATATATGTGACAGTATGTGTTATGTACGTGTGGATAGAGGAATGGACACAGCTGCTTCAGGATTCTAAATACAAGGCCTTGATTGTAAAGGGTATGCCATAGGTGTCAACCTCTCTATTCTATTCCTAAACTTTCGATAACAGTATATTCAGCATTATGATCGTGTAAAGGTTCGGCCACAGAGCGCTACGCTACGTTCACTACGTACGCTACATACGCTGTGTACACTCTGCGACGCAGCTAACATAGGGAACATAGCGTACGTAGCGTACGGAAGTCTGTGTGGCCAGTCACATTGGCAATAAAGGGAGATATTTTTCTGTTCGTATAGCGAACATAGCGTACGTAGCGCTCTGTGTGGCCGAACCGTAAAGATTCAGACAGATTCAATACCGGCCAATCTCTCGAATTTGAAATAAAATTTTCTGCTGCTGAAAGGGCCTACAATTTCAGTGAGCACCTATTCAACATTTAAAAAGGTAAACGTGAAAGTTGGGTCTAATAATTTAAATTGTGATCTTCCATAATCTACCTAATGACGGATCGTTAAACCTGTGAATCGCATAAAGATGCAAATGCGCAGTTGTCCCTCTGCTTAAAGAATTAAGCACCACGCTACGGAAAAGTATGTGGTAGTAGATATACAGAGTGTCCAGGAGGAAAGGTCAATATTCTGGGAGGTCATAGTATCGGTCATTCTAAGCGAAAAGTATGTATGCACATGTGTCTTATTCCGATTTTTTTCCGAGATGAGTTATTTCACTGTACAGTTCCAAAATTGTTGATAAGAAAGAGATATTACGTACTGTTTCTAATGCCAGTATTTATTGTTAAAGTAACAAAGTGGGTACAGTTTACTTAGGGTAATACATTTTCGAAAATTCCACCGTCAACATCAATGCACTTTATAACTCGTGTGAGAGCGGCCTCCGTAGTCTCCCACCTCATGACTCAAGGTACGCGGGTTCAAACTCGGCGGAGGTCGTGGAATTCTTAAGGGCGGAAAAATTCAGGGAACAAGTCCTCCGGGAGGGACTTTAAGCCGTGGGTCCCGTGTCGTCATGTGTCTAGGAGACCTCTGAACAAAATTAGGCAAAATGTTTCCCGCCCAAGTAGTTTTCAATGCCTCCGGTAGATGGGGAAGTTATCGGGTACCACTGCCAGTAAAGGGACGACCTCGCTGGCAGAAAGGGGAGATAGCGGGCACCAGTGTCGGTAGGGTATGGCGACAGTAGAAATTAAAGGGGGACATACAATAGACTATTAGTCGCGGTGCATGGGGAAACCCACCCCCTCTATACTGAATAACTGAACTCGTGTGAGAACATGGCGTGCTGCTCGTCTGTACAGTGAAGTAGCTCTCTTTCGGAAACCGTTCGCAATAGGACGCAGAAACAATTTTTTTTTTTTACTTAGAATGACCGATACTGTGACCTCCCAGAATACTGACCTTTCCTCCTGGGACATTCTATTAACCTCGACATTAGATGGAGGTGAGTGGTCAGCTTTACTCCTAAGGAAAGTACCCGCGGTACCTATCAGATGCGAAGATTGGCGGGTCATAAATATTGTCTCAAAACTGTAGGACAAAGAACAATCTCTTAGCCATGCCCAGGAGATGATCCCCTATTCCTCGGCCGTCCAGGGCCTAGATAATCGCTATACCTACTGAGCTATCCCGCCTCCTCTTGTAGAGGATACAGGGAATATTATTGTCACGTGTAGGAGGGTATACGTGACGAAAATAACAGATTCTAGATCGGATGATTGGATTTATTGACACCTTCCTTTACAATAACTCTTAATTAAGTACAGGCAATAGAGCGATGTCCCTAATTTACATAATTTACAGTTCACCATTACACACGTACTAGGATTCTCAGTCTTCACTAGTCGTCTGCAGGTAACGCAATTAAAGCAGTCTCAATGTGACTAAATCACAAATTAAGTCTTCACAGGCCGACTACTAATCCAACGGAACTGCTGTGTGCCGTTTTATTTCCATTCTCTTGACTGAACTAATCTTAGTTATAACAGATTTTAGTTATGTATGCTCAGCACGGACACTGAAAACACAGCCCCTGCATTGTTACGTGACGTCATCGAGCATGCGCAAGCTGCACGGACACAAAGAAAACACTGCTGCTATATTGTTGTGTGATATTACCGCCTACGCGGAAGTTTTTATCGAGCCCTTGCGTAGAAACAGGTTGCATAACCCCGTTATTCTATTGTTGCGTGTGTGTATTGCTTAGCAACGGCTGTTTCTGTGGCTCAACAGTTCTTGTATCGAGAATATACGCCACAATATTAATATTAATTTATACGGATCGCGAAGAATTTTGGGTGATAGCATAAACAAAAGCACAATCCGTTTTAATGTCTTGCTAATTTATCCTCATAAAACAACACGAGCAATAGAAATATGTTAATATGTATATATAAACGTGTCTGGGTTCTACGTCCTGTGTTCCAGGCTCTGTAATAGGTATTCTCTTGAAATTATACGTCATACTGAAAACAAATATTCTCCACTAACAACTGCAATTATGCTTCATGCATTGGACAACACAAAGCAGTGGCTAAGTATCCCTTCTTCAAGACTTAACATCATAAGAGCTGTTAGATTTTGTGTGGAAATGAAGTGGGGAATGCAACCCACAGAGATCAACGCACGTGGCCAGATGGACGTCAAAATTCCGGACGTGTTTCGAACCGTGCGGCGTTCTCAAGGTCATTCGCAGTCTGACACCCCGTGCCTGTTTTAGAGTTGCGTCTTCGTTTTCGGGCTACAACGAAAGCGGCCTGCCACGCTCATAATTCTAATTCCAATTTCAAAATTTGTAAACAGCTGCGACAATTTGTTTTAACGGGGAGAACTTTATAGATAGTGAAGTACTGAAAAATTAACTGACGGACATTAGGTAGAACTCAAATTTCCGAAGGCACATCATTAGCTGTACATTAAACGTATGCAATTTTAGTTTCTATTATCTTTCAATAATTGAAGGATGGAGCTTCCACTTTCTAAGCCTCTTTTTGTCTATGACATGAAGGTATAGATAAACAAATTTGAACTACGAAATTCTTCTTTTTCTGAGTGGAGTGTGTGTGAGAAATTTGTCCGTGTTGTTACTACGTTATTTCGCCTCAAGTCAGTCATTTTTATGTCCACGCATGGAAGCCCCTCCCCCAAAATGCTTGGGGGGTTACAATTTAGATTACCCACTAAAATGCTTCATATTGGGACACGCCGTAGCGTAGTCTGTTGAGGCACTATGCTACATGCCGGAAGGTGGCGGGTTCGATTCCCGATGAGGTGGATTTTTTTCAACTGATCTAATCTTTCACGCCGCAGTATGGCTGACTCAGCCTGAAACAGAAATGACAACCTCACCGCCATCTATAAGCCGATTGTCTAGAAAATGTGGGATCCTCGACGTCTCACAACCCTACGGGTCTCCACGTTCTGTTACAGGGATATAGCGCTTCCTTACCCCTAAATTATCCCTGTAGTTCATCCCTCTTGGGTGTTTTACTTCACACGCTTCTGTCAAACATTTGTAAGCAGACCGTGTCCTTACCTGAAATAGGTATAGCCGTACCATTCGTTAAATCATTAACTCTTTGAAGTAAAATGGTAACTATAGGCACCACCAACTTTATCAATACAGAACCCTGTATGCTTTATCACAGGTATTTGAGACAATTGTTCGATACTAGAACAGCGACTCTCCCTAAACAGTTAGAGTTATACACACGCAGTGACAGGAGCAAGACACAACACAAAGCACAATACACACATGAAAGTAGGAAGAATACTCCGATAGAAGAAGATAGGTGTGACTCGCGTATTGAGATACGACATAAGGATGACAAATCCTGATCAGTTTTAATATTTTTAATATTTAAAATTTATCAATATATATGACAAATATATATTTTAGTATAAAGACAACAGGGCATGCAATGAAGTAGTTTGACGTACATCGAAAAGCACCTGAAGATGGTACTTTTGTGCTGAAACATGTAGTGCAAGAGAGAAGAGTAAGGTGAATAAATGTATGCACTGTAAGACGGTCAGAATAAATCATGGACATAAATCAGTGCAACAGGACGCTAAAATATAACATTATGAATTTTTAAACATTGTTTGGGCGAACTCAGCATACTGACTAAGATACGGGCTGGACGACCGGCGAATCGATGATCTATTACTGGAGCTGTAAATCCTTTTCATTCTACCATTGCATTCAGACCGATTCTGAAACCACCCAGCTTTTTATACAGCAGGTAGTAGCGACTCTTTCTTCAGGGGTAAACTCGGTTAATGCCTGACCTTCATCTAGTGCTGAGACCATGAGTTCGTGGAGCTATACTTCACATGCCCCATAAACCTTAATGACTTGGCAATTAATTAAGAACAAGCAGCATTAATTTCTACATACTTTACATGCTTGAAAAGGTTAGGAAAACGAGTGTGGTTAGGTGCGTGCAGTCATTTAGAGCTGTAAGTATTGTTCTGAAATATTCACACCTTTACAGTCACATGGTCTGGGGGGCGGTAGTTCATCACTGACAAGATGGTTCCTCCCCTCTCGACGCTCAATGGGGTGCTGGTGTTGAAGGCCCACCCACGCAGGTGTTGACTTCTTCAACCTCCACAAACATTCAAAACCACCACCAAGACTTCAAGCTTTGCCGCTTTCTTAGAGCATGAATTCTGTCCTTCATGTTGATCAACCGTATTGTTAATCCTGGACAGAAAACCTTTAGTCACGTTATATACGGCATGAAACATATTAGCAAATCCCGCACTGAAGTTGGAAAGGAAATCACAAATAAGCCTTCAAGAAATTGGGGATATTTATTCATAATTTCACTCTTGTGCTGTTTAGATGTTTAAGCCTCTTGGAGTTGAGCTTCTCATGGCGGTGACTATGAAGACCATCTTCTGGTATGTGACACCGTGTAGTCTGGTGGAATTTCATCGATGTTTCGATGAATATACTGCCTTAGTTTGCGGAGTCAAAGAGTGCCACAAGCAGCACTGTTTATTCTATGCCCTTGAAAACAAGCGCAGTGGGTTCCTACGAAACGTCGGGAAAATGCCATCAGACCGTGCGGCATTCCATCCCAGAAGGGAGCACTCTTCATGTTCGGCTTATCTGAATCTAGGGTGTGACATCGTGCAGCCTTGTAGACGGGTGCACAGGTTAAGGAAGAACTTGCTAGCTCCGTATTCAGGGTTCAACCTTGAAGATGGAAGTAGTGTCTTCCCCAGGAATGTCGATGTCCGGCTACAAAACTATACGGTATCACAACAAAGGTCAATAAAACCTAAAACACACATTCGTGTAAACCCCACAACTTACATTTCCTACAGAAAATATTGTATGATCTAGTTTATTCCTGGGGGCACGCAGTAGCGTAGCTGGTTCAGGTATTATGCTACAAGCCGGAAGGTAGCGGGTTCGATTCCCGATGAAGTTATTGGATTTTTTCAATGTCTCTAATCCTTCCAGCCGTATTATGGCCCTGGGGTCGACTCAGCCTATAACATAATTGAGTACCAGGAATCTTCCTGAGGGGTTAAGTGCGGCCGGCGCATAAGGCTGACAACCTCACTGCCATCTGTGAGCCGATTGTCTACAGTATACTGGATCCCGGACGTCTCACAACCTTATGGGTCTCCATGGCCTGTTACAGGGATAATTTTACCTTTTTACCTAGTTTATTCTTTCTTTCTAATGAAAAGGATGGTTTACAAGAAAACCTGTAGTTTTTGAAGTATTCTAATTTTTGGTTTTGGAAATAGGAAGTGTAGTGAATATAGCTATACTTTTAATCACCCTGTGTACAATACGAATTGACAAACGGCACGATAATTTCTTCATTTGTTTACGAAACTAAAAATTAATTTGAATGTATTTTAATTTTCTATCTGGCTCAGCGATAGGCAACAGAAAATAAAAAGTGCTCACATGTACTTTGGAACAACTTGTATGAAGAACTGATAGGCTGGGAACGGGCTGCTTAAAACGAGTAGCACAAATTTAACATTTTGCCACCTACCTCTTCTCGCCTTACCATTTAGAAAGGTAAAACCATGGCCTACATAAAATTTGTGACCCATTTTCGGGACTCGTTGCCAAATATTTTGAAGCAGCAGTTATTTTGCGGAACTTCATAACTTGTAATCTTCGCCAAATATCATTAGAATGATCAAGTCAAAGAGTATGAGATGGACAGGGCATGTAGCACGAATGTTAGAGAAGAGGAATGCATATAGGATACTGGTGGGAAATCCAGAAGGAAAGAGACTACTAGGAAAACCGAGACTTAGGTCGGTGGATATTTAAAATGGATCTTAGAGAGACGGAATGGTGTGGTATGGACTGGATTGATCTGGCTCAGGATAAGAACCGGTGGAGGTCTCCAGCGAACACGGTAATGAACCTTCGTATTCCACAAGTGGCCTTGCCATAGCTCAAGCGGTTAGTCGCTGGCTTCCCACTGCGTCGACCCGGGTTCGATCCCGGGTCTGGTCAAGTGGGATTTGTGGTGGACAAAGTGGCGCTGGGGTGGGTTTTCTCCGAGTACTTTGGTTTCCCTTGTCAATCTACATTCCACCAAATTCTCTATCATCACAATCATCCGGGTCAAACTACAATAGGCCAATCAGTGGTCGCCGTGCCGAGTGGACCCAGTTGGACTCCACGCCCCACTAAGCGAATTTATTTATTTATTTTTTTTAATTTTGGTGTTCCATAAAATTCTGGGAAGGTCTTGAATGGATGAGCAATTGGAAGCTTCTCAAGAAGGACTCAGGTCCATGGAGTTAGATTTTATTTAATATTATCAATAAGAGGATTTTCACACTCACGCTGACAATACGTTAACATTACACACAAATGTAATTTTGTTAAAAGTTATTATTCCCCATAATGTATTGCCATGCATAGAGACAACATTTTTAATTCTACATTTATATAAGGGAGAGTCAGAAGTAGGTAGCAGCACAGCCCAGCTTCGTGACAGTCTAGGTAGCAGACGTGCATGCTCAGAGGCTAGTTTCAGTGGTCAAAATGGAGACCGTATTTAAGGTGCATACTACCGAAGAGGAGAGATCTGTTATGCGTTTTTGTGGACAAAAGGGCTCAATGTAAATAATATTTATAAAGGAATGTTTCCTGTTTACGTTGGGAAGTGTTTATCGCGTAAAACGGTTCCACCTTGGTGGCAAACGTTTCGCTAATGAAGAGATTGAAACGGAGGTGTGGAAGTGGCTGAGACAAGAGTGGAATAACTTCTAAGCTGCGGGTATCGACGCGCCGGTAAAGCGATGGAACAAATTTATCAATGTTGGTGGATATGTCGAGAAATAAATGTTTTTTTTTCCAAGTTCGAATATCACGAGTTACGTTTTATATCCATTTGTGACTATTTAATGACTCTCCCTCGTAAAAAGGTAAGAACGGTAAGCACTAAGCCATTAAGGCGTATGGGATAGTGGATGTATAGATCCACAGACTCTACCTCGTATATGAAGGAAATTGTACTGGATTACTGCCTGTCTTTTATCTGTACTCGACTGTACCTTGAAGTCCGCAGTTGATATCTAGACCCAATATAACAATAGTTACTATGGCAACTCATTGGTAATCGGTTATAAATCACGTGTGTCCCAAAATCCAATTGATTTCTTTTATTCGCCAAAGAATAAAGATGCCGTAAAGTGTTAAAATGGCATCAATTCTTCCCTTATGACTTCCCGCGTCTAAACTTCACATAGAATATCGGAAAAGCTTTCAGAATTTTCAATGAATAATTCATTTCACATTTTCCGCTTTACAAGGACTAATATACAACTCGAATTATGTAAACGAGGAATCTGCTCACTTACTTCTGAGTCATGCCGCCGACTCTAGGTCAGATGCTGAATTTCCCACACTATGACATCATCTCTTCCGTTTCTGAGACTCCACCGTAAGCGTTCTATACCAAGAGAATATCTGAGAGTAAGTACAGCCTTCTCTCTGCTTAATATACCGTATTTACGCATGTATAGGCCGCAGCACAATTTTCAGACAGAAATTATAGAAAAAATAATTTTCTTGGAATATTATTTCAGGAGTAGAAATTATTCCGAAATTTGGCAACGTTAAATTTTTTTAAATGAAGTGTGATTTCGAATATTTCGAATACAAGCCGCACCCCAGTTTTCCTCTTGAATTTTTGGCAAAAAATGTGCGGCCTATACATGCGTAAATACGGTAAATAGCAACGAGGGGACTGACGCTGGAGTAACTCTCCAAACTTATACTCCGAGGAGCTTGGTTCGAAATCCCGCCTGAACACCAGTTATCCCAACTGACAATTTCCGTGTGTTTTCGCAGTCCCTCCGTGCCAATGCCGGGATAATACTCCCATTATACCAGTGGTTCCCAGCCGTAGTGCCTTGAGATTTTGAAGAGAGGAATGATAGCAAGAAGTTCTGGGAATAACCAATCGCCTAATTTCCTTTGAGACAACATGGACTGCATAGAGAACAACTCCTCTAATAGCCCATCATTGCCGCGGGAACGTTTTTACCTAGTTGTTACCTAGCAACCACAGGGGGATACATAGACCTACAGTCTCGCCTTTGATAACACAAAACCGCATAGAAAAGATGCGTCCAGCTTGAATTTTTTGCCACAGGAACGTGTTTATCGAGCCGTTGCCTAGCACCGAATGGAGGGATACATTTAACGGAGCCGTTCCCTTGCAACGATAGGCAGGATACACATAACGACACACAGACTGATTGGAGAGATTTAGGAATAGGTCGCTGAAATGGGCTCAGGTGCCATGATATACGTACAAAGTTTCATAAAGATTGGTTCAACCATTCAAAAGTTAATAAAGGGGGATTCCCAGACACGCAGGATGTAGCTCGCATAAATTTACTTCCCTAAAGTAGGCCAATAAAAAATGGATTTATAAAAACTCTTCAAAATGTTAATTCCGGAGGGTTCTAGCGATGACGAGCGATACGCGGGAGTACCATGTTTTTGGACTCCGTCCATTGTCCGGTATTCTAAGAAAACGCTAAAGAACACAATGTTTCGGACACTGGATTTCTATTTGTTCCTAGATGACGGAACCAACAAGTGTTGTTATCTCTCAACTCCTCACCTGAGAACGGAAGCAGATCCAGTTTCCGAAACTTTGTGTCCTTTAGAACACCGGATGGTAGACAAAGCCCAAAAATCCAGTAAACCCGAGTGTGTGTTTAAAGTGTTATTTGTGACAAAAATTTCATAGACTTTGTCTTTTAAACATAATTACTTACTCTGAGAACCACTGGATCCGACAAATATCGTTTCCCCCCAAATCCTTTTCAGTTCATCATCCATCAATCATGGCGCCATTCGACGCTACATAATCCAGATCCTTAAAGTGTTTTTAAAACTCACAAAAAATAGACACCAGGCCATGGACACTTATGGTGAAGTGGAGATATAAAACTCCACGTATTATTCACCCCGACAAGAAATGAAAGTGACTGGTTAGCTTCTGACCTGGAGCGCGGGCTTTACCCACGGGGAAAGAGTCCCTGGTAGTCATTGGACAGGAGGGTGAGTGGGTCTCAGGGACGGCCTGGACGACGCGGAGAGGAGAAGAATTTCTTGCCTCTATTTGAAATCGAAGTCCGGTACCTCAGTCGTCCAGCTCGTGGCCTAGTCCCTATACTGACTGAGCTATACCGATTCATATGTATGTATTAAATTTATTTAAAAGGTAAAGTTGATCTTGTAGCTAAATGCCACTGAACAGACTGTAGTAGGCACCAATGATTTGTTCCTGGGGTGTCGAAGATGAGCGCTGGGAACCATACTAACAGGGAACATTTTCAACACGAGAGAGAATTCCTTTCGACTGCCTTGGGAACTGTCTTCGCACGGCAGCTGATTGGGCAAAAAGATCTCAGCTCCAAGGGTCAACAGTGGAATTTGAGGCGCTGTTTTGTTTGTGGCCATATGGGGGCCGCCAGTCTTATGCTGCACACTGTTTACAAGAAAACCTTCAGTTTGAACATACTTGAAAGAATGAAGTGGCCGGATTCTCTGCTGTCTGCCTACATTTCTACTTATCTAATTATCAGCTTGCTCTTCATTCTCTGTGTAGAGGATGTCCCAGGAAGAAAGCTCAATATTCTGGGAGGTCATAGTATCAGTCATTCTAAGCAACGAACTGTACATGTGTCCTATTCCGAACGGTTTCCGAGACACAGATATTTCACGGTACAGTTCCAAAATTGTTAAAAAGAAAGAGATATTACGTCCTGTTTCTAATACCGGTATTTACTGCTCAAGTGACAAACTTGGTACAGTTTACCTAGTATAATACATTTTCGAAAATTCCTCCGTCAGCATCAATGTGCTTTGCAACTCGTGTGAGGACATGGCGTGTTGTTCGTCTGTACAGTGTACAATGTACTGTAAAGTGAGATAGCTTTATCTCGGTGCAACTCGTGTGAGGACATGGCGTGTTGCTCGTCTGTACAATGTACTGTAAAGTGAGATAGCTCTATCTCGGTGCAACTCGTGTGAGGACATGGCGTGTTGCTCGTCTGTACAATGTACTGTAAAGTGAGATAGCTCTATCTCGGTGCAACTCGTGTGAGGACATGGCGTGTTGCTCGTCTGTACTGTGTACAGTGTATTGTACAGTGAGATAGCTCTATCTCGGAAACCGCTCGAAATAAGATACACGTACATATATACATTTTTGCTTAGAATGACCGGTACTATGACCTCACAGAATGTTGTCCTAAGCTCCTGGGACACTCTGTATGTTTCTCAGTTCAACACTCCAGCGATCTCTCCAGCCAGCCACTCGGCAGGCCAATCCCCGGTACATCCTTCTATCCTGCCAGCCAACACCCAATCTATCTATCCATTCAGCTGTCTCTCCGTCTGTGCATTCATTCATCCCTCTATGTATCCACTATAATTTCCATGGTATTGCACTTGTGACCTGTATTACGATGGTACTTCTTTCGAGTCTCGGCCTGAATACCAACTGTCTTAATTTGTATTTTTGTTGATTCATTTGTGTCTTCGGATGAATGTTGGAATAGCACATCAACTCAGGCCACGTCCTTTTCCTTTCACATCCTTTCCAATTCATCATTCATCTATCATCTAACTATTCGATGATACACACATATATTCCGAGCTGATGACAGCGTCCTTATGCAAATCAACAATAAAGGGAGTGGCGGCGCCTTAGCTCAAGCGGGTAGTCGCTGGCTTTCAACCGCGGCGGTCCGAATTCGATCCCTGGTCTGGTCAAGTGGGATTTGTGGTTGACAAAGTGGTGCTGGGGCAGGTTTTCTCCGAGTACTTCGGTTTCCCCTGCCAATCTTCATTCCAACAATTACTCCACAATCACCCTCACCTATCATCTGGGGCTGATACAATAGGCCAGAAGTGGCCGCAGTACAAGGGACTTAGTCTCACCAAACTAGCAATAAAAATAAAACAATAAATTCAACTGTCATGCACAGGTAACCACTTACGTAGCAAACTGTCTGAGCTGTAAGCGCAGCATAAGATTCGAATGAATGAATAAAAGATTTTGGCTAACGTAGATGTCGCTTTCTTAAGACAGTTCTTTCATTTTTTAAATACCACTTATTTACTTATTTATTTCACACTTTTTCTTTTGTGGCTAAAATTAAAATATTGCCACGTAAAGACTATTTGCTAGGCAACGACTCGGTAAATACATTGCCGCGGGAGCGAACGTGCGCAACAATAGGACGCCTATTGCTAGATAACGGCGCGTTAAACATGTCTCGTCAACAACAGAGCTTGTTTTCTGTGTGGTCCGTGCGGATGAGTTATCTTGAAGACAACTGATGCCATAGTTCATTTAGTGCCTGTGTGTATGACTGGAGCATCCTGTTCCTAGGGGATACAAATACGGGGACCTGGCCTCCAGGTTGGGGGAGTCTCGAATCTGAGACAGTAAGATGTGATCATCAGTTCTGCGGGACTCGGACCTGGGAATGACTGCACTGGTGAGGACTAGCAGCAATTGTAAACGACAGACCTATCCTGTAGTAAGAGAGGATGTCACATAAGGTCTATAACTACAAGTGTTCAGTTGGAAAATAAAAATGCTGGTCGTGAGTCTCAAGGGGCTTGACTCCAAGACGAACTGAGAGGCGGTAAACCGCCAGTCGTGAAGTAACTATAGTTCAGGTGAGAGTTCAGTTGTGGACTGTCAACCGGCGACAACGGAATCTGAAAAATCTCCATTGTTAAGATTCATTACCAGGAAACCTCTAGTGAAAACATTGTAGGGGAATAGGCACTGCGGAGAGCTGTTTCCAAGTAAAGACTAGTGAAAGTAGACGGAGAAATTTTAGCGTGGAAATCAGCAACAGTGTTATAGGTGAAGAAAGCAGTCTTCTGGGATTTGGCACCGTGTATATGTGGTGTTAACCGACGTTTCGGAGGAACGTATCACCTCCATCTTCAGGGTAGAAGAAAAAATATAAGAAATCTGCAAGCGAAGAGACCGTGAGAACCGGTAAAAGCAATCCAACCCCCGTCTACAGTCACTAATACACGTGACAATATAATAATACTTTAATAATAAGCATATTTCAAGGGGAAGAGTCTCTGACTTACATTTGAGAGGAGCGCAGTCCTGATTTCTTCTGGGACACCGACTCGTATCCTCGTATTTCTTGTGATTTGTCTCCCTCCACCCCTCCAATCCTCCACCCTTCCATCCAGACACATGTCACGATAAGCACTTCTAATTAAGCTACAGCCGCTTATTTCCACAATCCTTCAATTTTTTTCCCAGTAGCATCCAACCAGTTGATGCTATATAACATCAGATAGTAACAGCATTATTAAATACGTCATACACAAGTAAATATGTGTATTTTTCTTTATTGTTAGTGGGGTGGGATTAAGTCCCTCGTACTGCGGCAAATTCTGGCCTATTGTACCATCCCCAGATAATAGGTGAGGGTGATTGTGGAGCAATTGGTGGAATGAAGATTGGCAGGGGAAACCGAAGTACTTGGAGAAAAACTTCCCCAGCGCCACTTTGTCCACCACAAATCCCACTTGACCAAACACAGGATCGAACCCGGGCCGCCGCGATGGGAAGCCAGCGACTAACCGCTTGAGCTATGGCGCTAAATATGTCTATTTACACTTAAATGTAGATTTCCCAATTCAGATGGAGACCTCCTGTCGTAGAATATAAACATGCCAGCAGATAGATTCTACGCCTGTGGATATTATCCGCAGAAATATGACACAAAGTAGTTTAACCAGTGTACAGGGGCAATGATATGTACCACCTGCTTTATCAGTAAACGAGAACTTCTGGGAAGAACTAATAACTTTCCTTTGATGTAACACAAATCGCATATAAAGCTAAAAAATATGTGGGGATACACACACACAGACAGAGAGCAAGGGGGACAGGACACACACGGAGCATAGTGGTCTCATAAGCCTGATAATAAAGACCAGGGTGGATACAGTTACAGATGGATACACAGACGGACAGCAAAATTATTTCATAAACTTCATTATATAGGATGTGTCAATGAATCGGGCGATTTTAAAAACGTTATAAACATTAAACTATTGCATTTATTTGGTTTTAACGCATATGAATACGGTTTAAACATAAAAGCATTTGGTTTCTTTCAATTAACTCACTAAAACCAGAACACGATTTCCCAAAAATAACACCATACTCTGACTTTGGAACTATGAAGTGGTTTCTCATAAATTTCTTTGAGGTTTGTGGCTGACCATTAGCGGAAATTTTGTTTCTTAACAAATCCCGACAAATGGAAATGAGCTTCACTGCTCATCAGTAAGCTGTTAACGTCATCTTGGTTTTGATCAATTTATTGCAAAAAATGTCTGGCAGAAATCGACTGTTTTCATAGTCGTGTTCGTGTAGTGCATGAATAATTTGAATTCTATAGGGGTAGAAGTGGAGATCTTTATGCAAAATCCGCCGAACGCTGGCGATGCGCAGACCGGCGTGGATTTCGTCCAATGGCTTCTCTCACTGCCGCTACATTCTCGGGTGTACGTGCTGTTTTTATGCTACCACCTTTCTTCTTTAGTGCAGAAATGTGCCTCAAAGTTTTGAACCCAAGTCTTGATGGCATGGGCAGATGGAACAGCATGGTGGCGATGAATACCAAACTCTCTCGAAATTCACGCTGAGCGATCATGAAACTGTCACCATTTGTGTAAAATGCATTCAGAGCAAAAGCACGTTGTGTCCAGGTCACAGCTCCACGGCAACTAAAACGCTCTGAAGTAAGCTGCTGGGTGGTAGTAGTGGCATCCTCTCCACTCCAACCAATCCAGGGGAAAACAAGCTGCCAAATCGCCCGATTCATTGACGCACCCTGTATTTTTCAAAACGAGGAAAGTAGAATAAAAACTACGTATTCTGCCAAGAAAACACATTTAAGTTTTTCGTATAACTTTCAGAACAATGATTACTTCCGAAGACACGACTAACTGGTTGGTGTTGGAGATACCATGTGTTTACTGAGAGGTAAGAACTAAGTTTTTAAGTAATATTTAGGTTTAATATCATGCCTCAAACTATAACACATATAATTAAGCAACATTACTCCAATCTTTCGGCTGTCAAAATAGCAGCGGAGTCTATTCATGTTGGTCCCAGTTTCGATGCCTTGTGGCAGTAGTACTGACAATTGCATCTGGTGTGCAGACACATCCCGTTGTCTCTCATCTTGCATTAAATGCTTAATTTATAAGTCCTGTTAGGATTTGTATGGAAATGACATTTCCCAGTATTTGCTAGGGCTGCCTCTTCTTCTGCGTGCGTGGACCTGTCTGTATGAAGCTTGCGCTCACACAGCCTGAGAACATCATTATACAGTATTCACTGTTGTGCTTGTTTATGTGGCGGAGGGAGGCGTGGTCGCACCACTGCCCACTGCTCCAAGACGTGCACAATGCTTCCCTTGTGCGGCCACATAATTTATAATTACAACAACCGTTTCTATTGTGAGTAAACTGTTTTCATACACTATAGGCTAGTTAATGCCAGACTTAGGGCAGGCGTGTGTCAGCCCACTGAATGTGTTAAGAAAGGTGAAGTTGTCCCTGTGCTTAATTAACCAAGCACCACACCATGAAGATGATATCTGGGAAAGTGGAGGGATAACCCCAGTCGACATCCTCCCATAGCGGTGGCACGGATTCGATCACAGGTCAGATCGTGTGGGATTTGTGGTGAACAAAGTATCAGGGTGGCGGATTTTTTCCAAGGACATCGGTTTCCCCTGCCAGTACTCATTCCATCAAGCGACACAAATTAATTAACCATTCTATTGTCGACGTTATACAGCATTGTTAAAGAACCACACTATAAAGTTGCATTCTATTTCAACCTTCATCACTAGATGATATGAGTGATTAGTTTCACGCCTCGACCGCTTTACTCTCGGAAACCACCCGTCTTTATTGGATAGAAGGCTAGATGTGTCCCAAAGCCGGTCTGGATATGATGGTGCAGAGAAAAAATGTGGCCCTCATCGGAAAATGAACCTTGTCACGGAAGTCGCCCAGCCTGTAGTCTAGCTGCTATACCGATTTAACTGATGTTCAGCACAAATGTTTTGTTGTAAAGCGAGTCCCGTGATCGAGTCTCGGCCCTAATGTAAGTTATACAGTTTAATTTTTGTTCGCAGTTGAGAATTGGAAAACTGACACGACGAATTTGATTTCAGTGCGTAATAAATAATAATAAACTGATAGTCAAGGCATAAATGAATGAATGAAAGACAAAGCGATAGAACACAGCAGGGAAGAAAGACTGTAATTATCACATTCATGACATACTTTGACATGACGCCTGAAGGCCGAAATAGTAGAGTAAGAGGAGACGTTCATTGCTAGGCAACGGATCGGTAAAATTTTCCGCGACCACGCCCAAAAATGGAAGTATTGTTGGAATCGGCGTTTTCTGTTGTGTCGGCCCTGAGGTTAAATAATGAGGGCCGCAGGCCAGCTGACGATGACTGAGGAACTGAGAGGTAGTTGGCAATTGGCAGTTGCAGCAGGATGACCGAGGACTCGAAAGAGTGAGTAGGAGGTTTGGCAGTTCAGTTGTGAAGAACACAGGCTATGAAGAGGACACTTTATATGTGCTGTAATTTAGTGATATTTGGAGTGCGTAGTTCAGTGAGACTTTTTCAGTTTTTGTGTTAAAGTTCGTTGCCAGGAAACGGAGGACATTACTGCGTGTAACAGTGAAATATAAAGCATGTATATATCGATAGGGTTATAGTAGTTTTAGTACGACCTGTAAGCGGCCAAGAAATCCCTTCATCAATCCAAACCCCGTCTGCAGTCACGCACATACACGTGACAACATACGAGTAAGCAGAGTCTACAAATATTTTATTTACTGCAGCCTGTACCGTATGCAGTTTAGACTTAAACATTTAATTCACTGGCGTCAAAGGGTTATAATAACAGGTATTCTGATAGGTGCATATCAACGTTTCGGAATAACATAATTCCTCCATCTTCAGGGTCAAATTGGATAAGATAAGAAGGGGTCCAGGTTACAAATTATATGAGCATGAATTCAATTCAGGTTGTTCAAAATCCGTAACAGGAGAAAGGAGATAATTCCCTGCCTATAAAATGCTTCCCCATCCTCTTCTATTCAATTCAACCATGAACATTCCTCCGAAAGTTTGGTATACACTCACAAAGATACAAGATCTCAGAACCCAGAACAATATATGAATATACGCGGCACTGATCTTAAATCAGCCAAACAGGAAGAAATTTGCAGCCATAAGAATGTGCAAGTTTATTAATGGGGCTGAGGCCCATATTCAAGTGACTTACAGTCCTAACAGAACAGTTTATATTTCACGGAATAACATGAAGGAAGGAAATATTACTGTCTTCTGGGATGTGAAGCCGTGTAGTCTGGCACTTAACCCGCGGCCTCTATTTTGGGAGTGGGAGAACCCTACTCCTCAACACTGAAGTTAGAGGCCGCATTTTCCTCCAGGTAACTATATACCAGTCTACACGGCGTCACATCTCAAACCATAGCTATTTTCAATCACTGCCGTGGCAGCCTTTAAATTTTGCAAGAGTAAAAAGTAAAGCTGTCCCTGTGCTTAACTAATTAAGCACTACACAATGAAGGCGTATGGAGGAGTGGATGTATAGATCCATATTTTCTTGACCTCACTGGCTGGAGGTAAGTGGTCAGCTTGAGGCCCCCGCCGCTTTACCGCCGGAGAAAGAGCACCCGGTACCCACTGGGTAGGAGGTTGGTTGGACCCCAGAACCGGTCTGGACTACGTGGAGAAGAGAAAATTCTTGAAACTTCCGGGACTCGAACTCCGACCCCTCGGTTGTCCAGGTCGTAGCCAGGTGCTATACCGATTATGCTATCCCGGCTCCTATATTTTACAAGATTATAGTGAATAACTCTCCGGGTCCATTAACGTGGCAGTCATATCCCACCAGGCTGGACGACGAAGAAATAACAGCTAACACCATCTTTATTTTACCTTAATAGAGTACAGATTTCTGTGAGCGTTACTTCATGAAGTCCAACAAAACGTCAAACCTTTCTCAAACTACCTGTAAAACACTTCTGTGCAATGTTGGTGCTTTTCCAACAACAGCTCGTGTATTGTATTAGCCGCTACGTCAGGTCACAGCAAGTGGAAATACCTGAGAACTCTTCCTAATCGCCATGGATACTGCAGCGACAATGACTTCAACAATCCTCAATTGAATGTAATCCCTCGGCCCCCTGCGGGGTCCGGAATGGGATTATCTTTCATGCTCCAGCTGTCCGGACACCTCCATGCGGCCTGTTTTGCACGATCCAACGCAAACAGGAATGCAGTTCGCCTGCAGTCAGTACAGCGACTGGCTACGGGCTGGATGGCTGAGGGGTCGCAATTCGAGTCCTGAGAGGTGCATGATTTTTCTCCGTCTCTGGGGCCAATCCAGCCTCCTATCCAATAGGTACCGGAGAGTTCTTTCCCAGGGGTAAAGTAGCCGGGACGTAAAGCTGACCACTCACCTCCAACTAGAGCCCAGGTTAAGAATGCGTGGATCAATACATCCACTCCTCCATGCGTCTTCCTGATGTAGAGCTTAACTAGTCACAACTTTACCTTCAGTTCAACTAAATAATGTTAAAAGTCCGTTTCCATCTCACAGAAAACATGTTGTGCTTCTATTACGAACATCAATTGGCTGTTAAAGAAAATAATCGCTATTTATCCTGAGACCCATATGGAACCCATGAATTCGTTTTGCAGGAAAAACTGTCGAGTTTTGTGCATGACGTAACCGCGCTAGAGTTAAGATAACGTTGGTCATAAACATATTCCCTACTCACAGAGAAAATACAGAGAAACGTGGATAAATGTCAGCGCACCGAGTGAGATTTAAATCCATGACCTCGGTGACCGAGACTTCCAAATTTGTATTGTGCAGAAAATAAATGGAGAATACATTCAGGACATGTTTCTTACTATTCAACTCAAAACCTGTCTTCGAGTCTGGAATCGAAAAACTAAAATATTTTAGTATAAAGAAAAAAAGCTACACTACTGTTGATGGAGGGGCACGCGGTAGCGTAGTTGGTTGAGGGGCTACGCTACAAGCCGGAAGGTCGCGGGTTCAAGTCCCGATAAGGTCATTGGATTTTTTTCAATTGTCCTAATCCTTCCAGCCTTCCAGCCCTGGGGCGACTCAGCCTCTAACAGAAATGAGTACCAGGAATGAATTAAATAATTTTCCTGGGGAGTAAAGCGTGGCTGGCGCGTAAAGCTGACAACCTTACCGCTATCTTTGAGCCGAATGTCTAGATGAAGTGGGAGCCCCAACCTCTCACAACTCTATGATCCTTCACGGCCTGGTACAGGGATAGCTTTACTT
>NW_019743147.1:1441124-1480578 GCF_002891405.2 Cryptotermes secundus | reverse complement strand
TTTTACTTTTACTGCCTGTTGATGAGGCAGGATACTTCAGTCGGTATAGCGCCGGGTTGCAGGCTGGACGGCCGGAGCTCGGTTCCTGGAAAAGGCAAGGGATTTTTCTGTACTCCATAGCTTTCACATCGGATCTGGGGCCCATCCAGACTCATATCCAATGGGCACCGGGTGCTGTTTCCCCGGGGGCAAAGCGGGAAGCGCATGAAGCTCTATCTAATGACGAGGCCAAGAATGGTGGAGCTATACCTTCATTTCCCCATACGTCTTCATTGCATTGTGCTTAGCTAATTGAGCATAAGGACAACTTTACCTCTATACCAATGCCTATTGTTTTGTAAGACACGTGAAACGCAGTCTGTCATAGTAAGGGACTTATATGAACTGATAGCCTTTGTGAACAGGGACAGGGGGAGAACATTTCGAACTAAGAGCCAGAAAATAAGAGGGGGCAGCATAATGAGGAGGTGCGTAGCTTGCGCTCGTTATCAGAACAGTGAAGACTCGATGGTCACGGGATATAGCGTGGGACCTTTGAGAAATGCATACAATAATTGTCCGGATATCTGAAAGGAAGTGTAGGGTTTGGGATTCTCACGGTCGTGTTTATGAAGAGTTCTATCTTCCGGGACGTAAGGCCATGTAGTCCGTTGAAAGTCAAAGGACGTTTCGGCTTGCCACCTGTTATCACGCTGATTTCTTGCTTGCCTTATTTTTCGACTCCGAAGAGCTAGACGAAATCTTCCTCCGAAATGTCAGTTGACTTTCAACAGACCATACGGCGTTATATCTCAGAAGATATAACTCTTTTCAAGTAGGATCACTTGAGAGACACAAGTAGACATGGAGGCTGATATTAAAATATACTGAAAGAAACAGGATGGGGTTCATCCAGCTGAGGATGGAGGCCAGAGAAGGGCTGTTGTGAATAAGGCCACGAACATTTGGATTCTATAAAAGGCGAGGAATTTCATAATTAGCTGAATGACTATTAGCTCCTCCGGCAGTTGGCTATGCCTATACTCCAACCAGCAATTTGTTCTGTACAACAAGCACAACGTTGCAAAAGAAAAAGTTCTGGGAAGAACTAATCGCCTACTTTCCTTAAGAGAGCACGGACCACATATGAAACGACGCGTCCAAGCGTTCTTCGTTGTTGGCTATATAATTCTTGCCCCGGTAACTTTTTTACCGAGCCGTTGCCTAGCAACGATAGGTTGAATTCACATAGAGACACACAGACTGATTGGAGGGATATATGAAGTACGCCGGTGAGATGGGCTTAGGTGCCATCGCATACATGCCAAGTCTCATAAAGACTGGTTGAGCCATTCAAAACTTGTTTGGGGAGGATATTACGGTGATTTCATAAGCCTACTTTAATTTTTTCAAATTAAGGATATCAGACTGAAAAATAGTAACGTTAAAACTAGAAGATTAAGTAGTGAATATTGTGTAAAGAGTTTAACTAAGAATTACACCCACAGCGCTCAACATTAAGTGGCTTTTACATGTGTCAATATTTTGTGCAAAATTTGGGCAATTTTAATTCTTAAAGAATAACTGTAACCCTTTAAGGGCTCCATTATGGATAATTACATACTTTTTTTTTCCTGGCTCTACAACCCAGTGGGTCTAGGCCTACCTCCATGAACTCCGTTCACTTCGGTTTTTCTAGATCTTACACATTCGATAGAACTCCTTGGGCGAGTGATCAGCTCGTCGCAAGGCCTCTACGTGTACACAAACACAGAAAAACCAACACAAACATCCATGCCCTGAGTGGGATTCGAACCCACGATCCCGGCTTCCGAGCGAGCGAGGACAGTGCATGCCTTAGGCCGCTCGGCTACCGTGACCGGCAATTACATACTTACTAGATGTATATTTCCCATAACACGGAGGTAGAGTCCCGGTAGTGTCAAGAATTTTCTTTTCTCCACGTTGTCCACAGCGGGTCTCGGGCCCACCAAACCTCCTATCCAATAAGTACCGGGGGTAAAGCAACCAAATAACATAGAACTTTGCAGGTGCAATAAAGAATTTAGTGGCCTAAAGACGACACATATATGCTGACATATGTCGAAAACCTTCTAGAAAAAGAGACAGAATATATGACTGAAAACGTAATACATTTTGTTTCTCAAGACGGTCTCTGCGTCATTGAGCTAATGACCGTTGTGACATAAACCTGGTGACAACCTAGGCAGGCACAAACGTCATTCATTTCCCTATGTTTCTCTTTGGGATCATTCGCACCAGGATTTTGTCACTTTTCCGAAGAAGATAATGTTTTGGATTATCACAGTTGGTCACCCTGCGGTGGATATTTTGGCTTCATTAGAGAAGAAGCAGTCTGCCAGTAGCCAGCTGTCAACACAAACGTGCCTCCATCTTGAAGTGTCAACCTGTCACTCCAAATGAATCCACTGCTTTTGTGAGGTAGTTTCAAACGTCCGAATGGACTGTGGGCTGTGTCTTGTCCCTACGTTGCTGTCTGCTCCCGTCTCTTCTCCATTCGATTTCCACTGCCTTTAATTACAAATCCTTTCTTGCTCGGACAGGACCCCTGAATTCCTGTTATTTCGAAATGCTTTGGCAATACCAAACTCTGTCACTGTGAACGTGAAATGAAAGGCGGACTCTGATGTCTGTATGTGTATGTTTGTATCTGAACAAAAGAAGTTTCTTAAAAAGGCAAGTGTCTGGGCTTATGGCTATCAGATAGCAGATTTCGTAAAATTATACCTCAAAGTATTTAAATAAATCTCAATAAAATGTATAGGTCACATACAAAGCAGTAAATTCCTCCGAAACATCGTAACTTCCTACCAGACTACACTGTATCATAAGTCGAAATATTACCACAAACATTTTTGCCGCCATGAAACCCTCAATTCGCATGCGTTAAGTTTCTCTTCGATGGCAGTAAATGTCGAAATACGTGTAAGAAGGAGCTAAATGAAATATATTGAAACAGAACATATTATCACGTGACTCAGTGAGTATAAACGGGGTTCGAATTGGTAACTGGATTTACTGAACACTTACAGATCATAGCTACAAGTAACTATAGAATTATCACTAAATCATGCACCCTACAACTCACTACATCAAGCACTAAGCTATCTCAGTCTGCTGTATGTTCACTGATCGTCACCTGATAACGGCTTCCAACGCCGTAGATCCCTCAACTTCCGTGTTTACGTCCTTATTGTCTGGAGACCCTCTCACAACTAACTAAATTTATTCTATTATTGTAACACGTGACTATCGCCAAGGCCGCGTAGAGAAGATCATTCCTCTCCTGTCTCCGGGAATTACCTAGCAACAGCCGTTGTTTAGAGAATCTTTACTTAGTAGCGGGTCTGCATGCTATAACACTTTCGTCTAAATAGCTTTATTCTTCTTAATTGTTTAGAAAGCTTACATTTCGAGCAAGAAATTACTTTCTCTAGAATGAGGGAGGCATACAGAAATAGGATATCAGCATTTATTTCTCGTCACCTATGGTTTACTTAACGACGCTGCCAGTAACTCAGATTGTATAGCATCGAATATGCGGATGATTAGTAATTAATGAATTGGAAGGGATGGTCACGGCCAAATTTGAGGAACTAGATCGGAATTTGCCCGGATGGACTAAAGAAAACGAAATAAAGTCGACACAGAATAGTCAGAGTCCCAACCGAGATTCAAACCGCGCATCTCTCGAATACAAATCAGATGTGTTAGAGCTTGAACCATCTAACTATGAGATATGTGTTGAAAACTTTCTAATTTTCTATTCCTTTTCTCAAAATATCAATCATAAAATGCTTCTGTATTCTAAGCTTTGGGTATGCGTGAAAACCTACATAATACACGTAGTTTCTAGATACATCAGAATATTCATTTATATTTCAAATTAAATTAAATTCGTTTAGTGGGGGATGGAGTCCAGCTTGATCCACTCGGCACGGCGGCCAATGATTGGCCTATTGTAACTGCCCCGGGTGATTATGATGATGGAGAATTTGGTGGAATGAAGATTGGCAGGGGAAACCGAAGTAATCGGAGAAAACCAGCCCCAGCGCCACTTAGTACACTACAAATCCCTCTTGACCAGACCCGGGATCGAACCCGGGCCGCCGCGGTGGGAAGCCAGCGACTAACCGCTTGAGCTATGGCGTGGCCCCTTTATTTGTGTTTACTTACATTCTTACCCATAGAGCTGAGCCCTTATTGAGGAGCCGCCAATTCTGCAACTACTAAAGTTTCTTCTCAGGATTTTATGGGACCCGAAGGTTCATTACCGCGTTCACAAGAGCCCTCCACTGGTCCCTATCCTGAGCCAGAGCAATCCAATCCATACCATTCCATCCTATCTCTCTAAGATCCATTTCAATATTGCCCACCCACCTACGCTTTGGACTTCCCAGTATCAGTTTATTAATTTATATAACGATATAATTTTAAGCTTATTGCATTATCGAGAAAATATCAGAGTGTTCTTTCCACAAATACGTTTCTACTTCTTTCGCCAACACAGTGACATTTGCGTCTTATATCATACCTTTCTCTTGTTCTTCAAATTTGTTACAAGTCATGTCACTTGGCAGTTTAAAATAAACATCCAACAGACACCCAAAGGAGACAAGATTCTACGAAAAGAATTCTCTTGTTCGGGGACTTCATTTGGGTCAGGAAGTAAGTGTGCGCTTTCGCCAAAGTAGCGGCCGGTGGGACACTGTGTCGCTCGGCCCAAGTCAGCACTTTCACGTGGCGTTTATGTTATTACCACACCGTTAACATTATCAGTGGCGGATTTAAGCTAAGCAGCTTCTAAATATGCTGCTAAATCTCTTTTGTTTTTGTTTTGTTTCATGACTTTGTCAGTGTCGAAACTGTACAACATCGGGTGATGGAAGAAGGAAGAATTAGGAAGGATCGTGGAGTAATCGAGGCACTGCTACGGAAACTGCGTGGAGAGACTGAGGAAACCAATACAAAACAAGTACACACAAAAATACACTAATAATATAAAGATTTTAATTAAGTTTTATGTATATGCAGAATTGGCGGCTCCTCAAGAAGGGCTCGGCTCCATGAGTAAGTAATGGTCTGGTGCTTAATTAGTTAACCACAGGGACAGCTTTACCTTTTATCTTCTCTCTCTCTCACACACACACACACACACACACACACGCACGCGCGTAGGGAGGTAAAAATTATCCGCACTCTTGTTTTCCAATCTATATACACAAAAGTAGGGGTTGAACAAGTATGTCATTTTTCTATATAGTCTCCTTCCTTGTTGATGCACTTGGTCCAGCGGTCCACAAGCTTGCGTATTCCCTCCAAGAGGAAGGTTTTCGGTGCGTCGCGCAACCATTATGCACCGCTTCTTTGTCCGTAGAAAATCGACGACCTCGTTGAGCGTCCCAAAGAGATGAGAGTCGGAAGGAGCGAGATCTGGGCTGTAGGCGGTGTTCCAGCACCTCGAAACCCAAATGGTTAATGGTTTCAACGGTCTGGCCGGCCATGTGTGGGCGTGCATTGTCATGCAACAACAACACTTTCTTCGACAATAGGCCTCGGCGTTTGGTGCGAATTTCTGGCTTCAGATTGTTGGCAAGCAAATCAGTGTATCTTGCAATGCTGATCGTACACCCCTTTTCCAGGTAGTCTTTCAGTATAGGCCCTTTTGAGTCCCAGAAACGGTTAGCATCACCTTTCCCGCGGAAGACTGAGTCTTGAATTTCTTCTTCGTTGGCGATCCCGGGTGTTTCCATGTCAAACTTTGGCTTTTGGATTCTGGCTCGTAGTGATGGACCCTCAGGTGAATTTCAGCCCCTCGCCCAACCAGAGAAATCGGATCGCTGTTCTTTGTTAACCCTTGGTGCACACTGCTAGCGGAGCGGCCATGTTTACACTGTCACAGCATCAAGGAAAATGATGCTATCAAGGTCAAACTTCGATCATATGACCACAGTTGTACGAACTCTAAGCATGCATGCGCAGAAGGCAGTGTGACAAACCTAAAGATGTGTTACGGCGAAAGTGCTGATAATTTCTGACTTTAACACGTATATCTTAAATTTAATTAAAACTTTACGCTATTAGTGCATTTTGTATTATTATTTTGTATTATTTGTATTATTTTTGGGTAACGCGGTAGCGTAGTTGGTTGAGGCACTATGCTACAAGCCGGAAGGTCGCGGGATCGAATCCCGATGATGTCATTGGATTTTTTTTTAATTTACCTAATCTTACCAGCCGCACTATGGCCCTGGGGGCGACTCAGCCTCTAACAGAAATGAGTACTAGGACCTCAACAATTCACAACCCTATGGGCCTCCACGGCCTGTTACAGGGATAGCTTTACTTTTTACATTTTACTTTACTTGAATTATATTTAACAGAAAGTAGTAATCTCTATCAAAATGAAATAAGTTGTAATCATATGCATCCATATTAAAACACAATTCAAGAACTAATATTGAATTTCTCTAAATTCGTCTGATGATGACCTCATGAAGGTCGAAACATGTAGCGAAATATTTTTGACCAATAAATGAATGTTGATAAGTTAGTATCAACGTGTTCTTGTTTGTGGATATAATCGTGACACGTAACCCACTGCTAGGCACCAACCCGGTAAACACGTCCCCGTGTAAGCGTGCGTGCAACAATAGGACGTCCATTTCTAGGCAACGGACCAGTCAACACGCCTCCTTAACAACAGCGGCTGTGTCTTCTGCGTGCCCTTGCAGAGTGGTTATAAAGAGGCGTTCGACAGCATAGAGCGGACACCCGTATGGAGGCGGGGTCGAGTACCTCCACCGTGACCCTGAGTCGTAGGAGGCGACGAGAAAGGGGGTCTCAAATCTGAGACCATAAAATATGGTCGCGAGTACCAAGGGACTCGGACCCGAGAAAGACTGCGGTGCCAAGGGCCAGCAACATATACAAAAGACAGACCCGTCCTCTCGTCAGAGAGGGCGCCCCACCGAAACAAGGCCGTAACTGTCAAACAGTAATAAATGAGCCCCATATGAAGCTCGGAACAAAGACTGACTGACTGACTGACTGACTGACTGATCGTCAATCGCAATGTGAATTTGACTTTGACTTGACATAGAGCAGAACAGTAGTCGGAAGTGAAGAGTCGATTTTAGACGCCAGCCTACTAGGAGGAATTGAATTGGGTCGAAACTTCGGATTTGGCAGTTACAGAATAATTGCAAGAAAGGAAATAGGCGGTACAAGGAAGGTTTCGTGTGTGGTTTGAAGTGACAGTGAGGCTTATAAATCCGTTGCCATGATACGACTAGGAAAGCCCGAGAATACTAGTGCGTGCTTAGCGGTGAACTGCAAGTGTGTAGAGCAGCGATAGCGCTGTAATTGCCTGCAATCCCGAGTTGTGAATGTATGAGGTGTAATAAATCCAATCATCCCATCCAGAACCCGTCTTATAAGTCACTCCTACACGTGACATTATTGGTGTGTAGACGGCCCTATTAACGCTACTGCATGACACACACAAGGATTCATACCGTGAAGAAAGTTTTTATGCTCAATGAGATCTACTTTATGGCGATTTTGGTGACCATTTTATGTTAAAAATGAAAAATAGTGACTTTCTTGTTATTACGTAAAGATCTACGTCACTCTCTGATGATGACGTACTCTAAAAGGTGTTTTAGGCACAATATATTTTAAATTAGGCTACGACAGCTTCCTTACAGATTTTTCCAATTCATTATCTATTATTAATAATAAGTGGTACGCGGTAGCGTAGTTGGTTGAGATACCATGATACAAGCCGGAAGGTTCGATTCCCGATGAGGTCACCGAATTTTTCAATTGACCTAGTCCTTCCAGCAGCACTATGCCCCTGATGTCGTCTCAGCCTCTAACAGAAATGAGTACCAGGAATCTTCCTGAGGGTAAAGGGCGGCCGACGCGTAAGGCTGACAACCTCACCACCATCTGTGAGCCCGATTTATGCAAAATGTGGGAGCCTCGATGTTTCACAACTCTATGTGCTTGCACGGCCTGTTACAGGGATAGCTTTATTTTTTTTACCTCCAAATGTACTGAGTTGTTGAATCCAGCTCCGATTTTCAAAAGTCAACGTGATGTTTTATTTATTATCGACTAATAAACATATTCGATTCTGCTGAGTTACTATCAATGTCTATGAAAAGCACAAAGTTCGTAACGTTGGCACATTTTTCTCGCTGTGACAGGTGCTTAGTGGCGATGTAATCACCAGATCCGCCACAGATTTCAGGGAACTTCTCGACTGTGGGAGGGGACAGTTTCTCACTGTCGGTGTCACCTTCCTCCTTTGTGTCTGATTAAAGTCTAAGTGTCCAGATCAGCGACGAATTCAGGACGCCACTTTTACCAGTGATCAGTCAAGCTCAGCGTCTGACGTACAACCGATCTGGATTATTTTCACATTTTTCCTTGTTTGCAGGATAAAGGAAAGTCGCCCTTCACTCCACGTTGACAATGGTGCAGAAAAATCTGGTCAACTTGTAGAAATAGGCACCAACTGCGATGGGACCTCAGGGAACACTCAGTCACATCTAGCAGGAAAACACATCACCGTAAGTTCGCTCCAATTCCTTGTTTCACACAAAGAATGTGGACACTAATGTTACTGCTGCTCCCAGGACCATACAGCTATTTGTGTTACTTCTCCAAAAGGGCTGAGTTCTTGACACTGACTCTGAATTTCAAAAGATATTTTCATCTTTCCATGTAATCACGGGTCTTCATACGAGACCTGTTACAATACTAGAGGTCTACTGCCATTTATTTCTCCCCCTCCAAATGGACTGGGGGCAGGCGGTGGCGTAGTTGGTTGAGGCACTATATTACAAGCTGGAAGGTCCCGAGTTCGAGTTCTGATGACGTGGATTTTTTTTTTCAATTTATCTAATCCTTCCAGCCGCACTATGACCCAGGGGTCGACTCAGCCTCTAATAGAAATGGGTACCAATTACACGTATTTTCTTCGGGGGTAAAGGGCGGCCGGCGCATAAGTCTAACAATCTTACCGTCATCTTTGAGTTGATTGTCTAGAGAAAATGTGGAAGCCTCGACGTCTCACAACCCTATGGACCTTTACGGCCTGTTACAGGGATAGCTTTACCATTTTCTTTTACCTCTTGAAGCCTGCTTCGATTTTCAAAAGTTAACCTTATGTCCCCATGTAATTAAAGCTCCTCGTAGACCCTACTACGAGGCCCGTTGCAACACCAGACGTCTACTACTATATTTCCTTCTTCAAATGGACTGTGTTTCTGAAGTCAGCTTGTCCATCTTGAGAAGGAGATTCTTAGTATCGTCCTTGTTTGTTCGTGGCTTGCTGTGTTGTTTTCACAACACAGCTCCATGAGCAAGTAGTTAGTTAGTTATTTAGAGAGGGTGGGTTTCCCCATGCAGCGCGACCAGTTTGAGCTATCGTGCTTCCCTCTATGATAGTCTACCAGTCTCTATACCCTACCGATACTGGTGCTTACCATCAGTCCCGACCATGCCAGCGAGTTCGGCCTCTACTGGCTTTGCGATATCTATGCTTCCCCTATGTGCGTTAGAGACTACTGTTGGGCGGGAAATGTCCTTGAATTTGACTCAGCGACCTCCTTAGAAGATATGAGGTTCTTTTACGTGCCGTAAAGCTATGACACGGGACCCACGGCTTAAAGTCCCTCCCGGAGGACTAGTTCCCTGAATTTTTCCGCCTTTAAAAATTCCACGACCCATGCCGGGTTTGAACCCGCGTACTACGAGTCATGAGGTGGGAACGTTACCTCTAGACTACGGAGGCCGCTTGAGCAAGTAGTTAGTTAGTTAGTTAGTTAGTTAGTTATTGGAGAGGGTGGGTTTCCCCATGCACGGAGACCTGTATTGGTCCATTGTGCTTCCCTCTATGATTTCTACCAGTCTCTATATCCTACCGGTACTGGTGCTTACCATCAGTCCCGCCCAGCCAGCGAGACCGGCTCTACTAGCTGAGAGGTATCTATAATGCTTCCCCCATCTACCAGAGGTATTAGAGACTGCTGTTGGGCGGGAAACGTCCGTTAATTTGACTCAGTGATCTCCTTTGGAGATATGAGTTTCTTTTACGTGCCGTAAAGCTACGACACGGGACCTACGGCTTAAAGTCCCTCCCGGAGGACTTGTTCCCTGAAATTTTCCGCCCTTAAATATTCGACGACCTCCGCCGGGTATTTGAACCCGCGTACTACGAGTCATGAGGTGGGAACGTTACCTCTAGACTACGGAGGCCGCTTCTTGAGCAAGTAAGTAAGTAAGCTTATGGAATCAGCTTGGTTTCTGTCTGGTTGCTCTTCCGTCCGTTTATACATCTTAATTTTTGTTAGAAGACTGTGAGATCACCTTGTTGTCCGTGTACTTCCGCTCCTGATTTTCTCGTTTTCTATGCGGTCCGTGTCGTATGAAAGGAAATTAGACGATTAGCTCTTCCCAGATCTTATTCTTTGTCATCATACCGTCCGATGTCACATAGTATCGATAGTGAAAACGTGTCTCAAATAATCCATGCAGGAGCAAACTCCTGCACCAAAGTGTTGATTGATTACTCAGTTGACTGTTGAATCGTTCAGAAGGGTTTGTGCTTGTGAGATGCGAGGTGAACACGAATATTACTTTCTTCTGCGATGTGACCTCGTGTAGATAGGCGCTGACGTTTCGGAGGAGATTGGTGCCTCCATCTTCAGGGCATAAACACAAGGCAGTTAACAAGTACTTCTGAGAAGAACTAATCATCTACTTTCCTTTGATACGGCACGGAGCGCATAGGAAACCATAAAAATTAAGGGGTACACAGACAGACAGTAAGGTGATACAATAAGCCTCCTAACAAAATTAGGGGGATACACAGACAGACAGACAACAAGGTGATACAATAAGCCTCCTAACAAAATTAAGGGGTACACAGACAGACAGTAAGGTGATACAATAAGCCTCCTAACAAAATTAGGGGGATACACAGACAGACAGCAAGGTGATACAATAAGCCTCCTAACAAAATTAAGGGATACACAGACAGACAGTAAGGTGATACAATAAGCCTCCTAACAAAATTAGGGGGATACACAGACAGACAGCAAGGTGATACAATAAGCCTCCTAACAAAATTAGGGGGATACACAGACAGACAGCAAGGTGATACAATAAGCCTCCTAACAAAATTAGGGGGATACACAGACAGACAGCAAGGTGATACAATAAGCCTCCTAACAAAATTAGGGGGATACACAGACAGACAGCAAGGTGATACAATAAGCCTCCTAACAAAATTAGGGGGATACACAGACAGACAGCAAGGTGATACAATAAGCCTCCTAACAAAATTAGGGGGATACACAGACAGACAGCAAGGTGATACAATAAGCCTCCTAACAAAATTAGGGGGATACACAGACAGACAGCAAGGTGATACAATAAGCCTCCTAACAAAATTAGGGGGATACACAGACAGACAGCAAGGTGATACAATAAGCCTCCTAACAAAATTAGGGGGATACACAGACAGACAGCAAGGTGATACAATAAGCCTCCTAACAAAATTAGGGGGATACACAGACAGACAGCAAGGTGATACAATAAGCCTCCTAACAAAATTAGGGGGATACACAGACAGACAGTAAGGTGATACAATAAGCCTCCTAACAAAATTAGGGGGATACAAAGACAGACAGCAAGGTGATATCATAAACCTCCTAAAATTAGGGGCGATACACAGACAGCAAGATGATATAAGTCACAAAATTTGGGGAGATACACAGACAGATGGACAGACACAGACGGATACAGAGAGAGCAAATTAATCTCATAAGCCATTTATTAAAAAATAAGGGGAAACTGGCTAAGAAAAAGTGTCACTAATATAAGATAATATAATAAACATGTAACAGGTTACAGCCCAAGATTTGCTGTATGTGTGCATGTTATGCATTAATATGGATCACTGGTCTTAATTACTTATACGGCCAGAAGATGGCAGCAATAAACGGCAGTGAGAAGTACCTGTCTCTGTAGTCTAGTGTTCAGAGTTTCTGGCTACAGATACAGAGGTCCCGGGTTCGATTCCCGGGAGCTACCAGATTTTCTGAGAAGTAGTGGGTCTGGAACGGGGTCCGCTCAGGCTCATGAGGATAACTGAGGAGTTATTTCAAGGAAATAGCGGATCCGGTCTAGAAAACTGAAATTAACTGCCATGGGGATTCGTTGCGCTTTCCACGCGACACCCTCTATCCGCAAAATTTGGCACTAACTTCGTCGAGAAGAGTCGTTCGTGCGGTCGGTATAGTTCGCTTGCGGACTACAGGCCACGGATTGTTTTCTTTTGTTTTGAGAAATACATGTTCTTCAGACGGCACTGCATCCTAGGACTTTGTTGAAAAAGAAAGTTATATAATGCGCATATTCTACGAAATCCTGTTTTCAAATTGTCCCTCAAGAGCTACAGTATATAATGTTGGGTCCATGGATCGATTCTCTGTGGTAACCACATTTAGGCATTGGAACCGTCAAACTTTCGCGTTGAATTTGCAACGGACATTTGACAAGCACCAGTATATTATCCAACAAAGGAGATAATATGGCATTTAACGACCAAGAACGCTTTCTTTGAGAACAATAAGCGCGAACAACAAAAACAAAAACCTAAAACTTGGCATGCGGAAAAATCAGAGAGAAACAATTAAAAATTTCCCAAGGAACTTAACAAAAGATATTAAGAGTGTAAAAAAAAAGAATTTGCATTCACATAAATTTAGCTAGAGGGGTCGTGGGAGACGCTCAGACAGGATAGCTGACCTACCCCAAGAGCAGTGAGTATAACCGACAAGAAAGAAAGTCCAAGTGTGCAATATGTCTGTATGTTCCCTTTGCTACAGCCGAAGCTTTTGTGTTGCAAATAAAAACAATTTTTCTTCTTCTTACATATTCCTATATTCTCCTTTCCTCCTTTCCCTTTTACCCTTCTAACGCCTAAGACTTACGTCGAACGTGCCAGAACCCGAGTCACGCCAATTAGTTTGTAAGGAGTGTTGTGAAGCAAATGTGTGCCAGCTCCGGCTGTGTGTAATGGCTCACTGCCTCCATTTCGGAGTAAATCAAACGTCAGTTATTATACGGGCTGCTATGTATGTATGTGCGCTTTATGGCCGCAGTTACTTGACATATCCTCCTCAATGGAATTACTTACAGAATGGCCGTAAGAATATGTCACATTTCAAATAAACTTTATTATTCATGGACCATAATATTAATAATATTAATTAGAATCTTTAATATTATCTTTTTCTAAGCACGTACAGATTAAACTGCTAATTTTATCTGTTGATTTATATGGGTGTGAAACTTCGTCTCTTACCGTGATGGAAGAACACAGATTGTGGATATCTGTCAATGATGTGCTAAGGATAATATCTCAACCTCTGAGGCAAGTGAACTAACAGGTTGATGTATAGGTAACACTTTAGATTTGTCTTTGGGAAGCCCTCGGATGGAATCTTGGCTAGGACACTAACTATCCTCAGTGAGGTTTTACGTTATTTTCCTCGGTCCAACCTCAAAAATGCTTATGTTGTTCTCCGATTAGCCCAGGACCGCTTCTCTCCACTTTTTTCCAATTCATTATCACCAATGACGCTACCATTCGACACTATAAAGTTAGCTACTGAAAGCGACATCAAATAAGCCATACGAAGCATAATTATAACAAGGGTAGAGGAAAATACACAAGGCGCATCATAATCAGAGCCGGGATACTTCAGCCACTTTGTTGATTAGGCTGAGGACGGATGATAAAAGAATTGAGGTTCGATTCCCGGTAGAAGCAGAGATTTTTCTTACTCACAGCACCCATATCAGGTCTGTGGCCCATCTAGACTCCTACCCAATGGGTACCCGGGGATTCCATTTCTGGGAGTAGAACGGCCGGGGCCTCTACCTAATCACTTACCTCCATTCTGTGGCCAGGCTCAGAATGCATGAGACTATGCCTACAGCCCCCCATATGTCTTTTGCGAGTTGTCCGTAATTCAGCAAAGCGACATCTTTATTTATTGTAAGTTGGTTGAGGCACTAGGCTACAAGCCTGAAGGCCGCGGGTTCGATTCCCGATGAAGTCATTGAATTTTTCAATTTACGCAACTCTTGCAGCCGCACTATGGCCCTGTGGTCGACGTAGCCTCTAACAGAAATGAGTACCAGGAATCTTCCTGAGGGTAAAGGGTGACCGGCGTGTAAGGCTGATAATCTCACTGCCATCTGTAAGCCGATTGTCTAGAAAATGTGGGAGCCTCGATGCCTCACAACCCTATGGACCTCCACGGCCTGCTATAGGGAAAGCTTTACCTTTTACCTCATGGGTCCAGTGGGACTAGGAACCAAGACTCACTGAGCTGCGGAGGACCACTAGCAATTTAGCGGTCAGTCTTTAAAGGGTTAAAGCCCACGATTAGCTTTACTATCCTTCCCGAATTTACTGATTCTATGTAAAGGCAAAGCTTCAAAATTTTCATCTAAGTGAAGTGCATGAGCATTTCATATATACCCTACGTAGCTGATGCTCCGAACAGAAAAAAGGTAAATCTATTCTTGTAACAGGCCGTGGAGTCCCATAGGGTTGTGAGACGCTGAGGTTGTCAGTCTTACGTCCCGGGCCCCCTCTACCCCCTGGAAGATTCCTGGTACTCATTTTTGTTGGAGACTGAGTCGACCCTAGGGCCATAGTTCGACTGGACGGATTAGGTCAGTTGAAAAATCCAGTAACACCGTCGGGAATAGTACCCACGACCTTCCGGATTTTAGCATTGTGCCTCAACCAGCTACGCTACCGCTAGCCCCCGCTCCGAACAGATACGAAGAATTTCTAAAACATCTCTACAATTCAGATTTTATTTGACAATACATTTCTTATAATCCATATAGAAGTCACCTTTGCCATAACCACTGGGTTGTACTAAGAAGGATTGGTGTCACGATGTGAACCCTATCAAACCAAATGCTTCCTTTGGGGTGGGGGCTCTTTTCCTTGAGTTCGAAACTGAGTGGACTCACATTCCATTCCATTAAATCATTGAACAATATAATTTTATTCCAACCATGCAGACATCACGTGGATCTGATTCATAAAAGCGTGATACAGCCGCATTATATGGGTCTTTATAGAAAAGCCGAGGAAAGACATAAATTTCCACCTTTGAAACTTGTCAAGATTTTGATATTTATACTGAAGAATAAACCTCCGTTAGTGCAGAAGAGGAGTTAGGTGTTTTAGAATGACTGACTCGTACAACGCCTAGATTGTATGGAAAGTAAGCATGAATGTAGAGGCGGTACGGAAGATTAGTGTTTTGTGTACTGCCGATTGTGTTTCGCGTCTAGTGGTCTAGTGGTCAGCGTTCCTGGCTACAGATCCAGAGATCCCGGTTTCGATTCCTAGCTCTACCAGATTATTTTATGATAATTAGTGGGTCTGGAACGGAGTTCACTCAGCCTCCTGATGATACTTAAGGAGCTATTTCAAGGATACAGCGGCTCCGGTCTAGAAAACCGAAGTTAACGGCCGTGGGGATTCGTTGCGCTGACCACGCGACATCCTCTAACAGCAAAAGTTGGCACTAAACTTTGTCGACAAGGGGCGGTAGCTCGGTCGGTATGGTTCGCTTGCGGATTGAAATCACGGAGTTTTTTTTTTAATAATGTAGCGTGTTGAGCCGTTACTGGGTAACGACTTCGAAACAAATGACGAAACAACATCCATTACTAGGCAGTGACTGCTAGATAAACACATGTACCAGATCTGTCACTGGGTGATACCTTCGCAAACAAAACACGTTTCGACGGAAACGATCTGAGCAACTGTAGAAGAGCTGTATTTTCTGTAGGTTCAAGCCTAGATGTTATAACCGAGAGACGTTTAGAAATTAGTCAGTTGGAAGGGAGCAGCCATTCAGAGAGGACGTTGAGGAATAACGATTGTTGGAGCTGTTACAAGGGAAGTATTGGTGAAGACACAGCAGAGGGGAAAGGCATAGAGCGTGCTGTATTTATCTGTAAATTTAGGAAATTAGCGATAGAGTTATAATTAAGCATAGTCACGAATCGTGTGTTAAAGTGGTCGATAAATCTTATCTCGAACCCAAAATGTTGTCACAAAAAGCAAAGCTGTAGGACGCATCCGGTTCGAATCTCGGTCGAGATACCAATATTTTCAATTAGATTTCTTTAATTTCCTTCGGTCTCTCCAGACAAATGTACAGTGGTTATCTTAAAATTTGACCATGGCCACATCGGGCCATAATTTTTTTTTAAGTTCGCTTAGTGAGGGGTGGAGTTCAACTGGGTCCACTCGCACGGCGGCCAATGATTGGCCTATTGTAGCTTGCCCCGGGTGATTATGATGATGGAGAATTTGGTTGAATGAAGATTGGCAGGGGAAACCGAAGTACTCGGAGAAAACCCGCCCCAGCGCCACTTTGTCCACCACAAATCCCACTTGACCAGACCCGGGCCGCCGCTGTGGGAAGCCAGCGACTAACCGCTTGAGCTATGGCGCGGCCCATCGGCCCACATACCTTCTAATTTGTTACTGATCCCATCATTAGAAGCTATACAGTCTGAATTTTTATACAAGTTGCAAAGAAAAGACACAAAATGAATATTCTTTTACTCCGTTTTGATCACCTTAGTAGTAACCAACAAGATGAAGGGTACAAACTATGAGGTTCCTTATTATGCTTCTTTCTATCCATCTTCAGTCACTTCCTCACTTCTGAGATCCAAATATTCTCTTGAAGAGTTCTGTCTTCTGGGATATAGCACCTTGTAGTCCGTTGAAGTTCAACCGACGTTTCGGAAGAAAAAGTCGCAGGTGGCAAAAGCTTTCTTGCCACTTTGCTTTCAATCTGGTTTCTTGTTTGACTTATTCTTCGACCCCAAAAATGAAGCCGACATGTTCCTCCGAAACTTCGGTTGGAATTCAAGACAGAACTGTTCACAAGCACCACTGTGAGAACCTCAAATCCACGTGTTCCACTAAACATGATTCACGTTCCCTTCTGCAGTGGACGGCCCCAGGTACTGACGCTGACACGGTGGCCTCTGTCACGTTAATATGAAACACAAAGGCGACGACAGGCTTTTGTTCTTCAGGGTTCACCCTGGCACCGCGCGGTCTTACCGCCACTTTAGCTGTGCGGTGCCGACAAATGAATTCTGTGTGCGTTGCCGTGGACCCATTCATACTTTGGTTATATAATGACGTTAAATCAGTTGCAGAGGTTAAATTGTTTAAAGGATACTAGATGCAAGTACTCGTACAAATATAGAGGTAGACTATTTCTACTGTAGACTTTGAGTGGATCTACTAAGAGCCGTAGCCTCCTTTACGAGAGATGTACACTTCCTCTTTTAGACCTTTTAGCTTTTTACTTCTAGCTCCCGTGGATCATTCTCAACATTCACCTGCCATCGCAAACTTCTGGTTTAAAAAGTAAAGCTAAATTGCCCCGGTACTTACAGGGTGGGTCAGACTCAATTAGGCAGTTTTTGATTAGATGTTATTTTTATTGATAAATGTTAACAACTGCAATGGTTACAAAAATGGAATCGCACACACATAAGTCAACACAGGCTTGCAGACGCAAAGCAACATTTTCACACGCCTTTCTACACATATTCACCGGAACTTTATTGAACTCCTGAACAATCACCTCACGCAGATGTTTCACACCTTGTCTTTGAGATAACCCCAAAGGAAAAAGTCTGGTGGGGTGATGTCGGGTGATCGGGCTGGCCACTCCACGGGCCCTCGACGGCCAATCCAACGTTGAGGAAAAACTTGATGCAAGAACGCCCGAACAATATTGGCGAAGTGTGGTGGGGCCCCATCTTGCTGCCACCACAGTTCATCAAAGTTCCCTCTTCTCTGAAGTAGTAGTAGTTAAGCACCACGCCATGAAGACGTGTGGGGGAGTAGAGGTGTAGGTCCAATATTCTTCACCTTAGCACTTGAGGGTGGTGAGTGGTCACCTTCACGCCCCTGCCACTTTACCCCCGGGGAAACAGCCTGCGGTACTGGAGTCTGGCTGGGCCTCAGAGAAAAGAATTATCTTGTCCTTCCGCGAATCGAATCCCGCCCGTCAGGCCCGTAGCTCGTCACTATATCGACTGAGCTATTACACCTAATTTTTTTTCGATTCACCCTAATCACACGCCCTATCAGCCCCAACCTTCTCATTTTAATAGCTGCTACCAGATCAGGGGTGATATGATAGAATATTTAACGACGTTCTTTCATCTTCTGGAATAAGGTGGTTCGTAGGTTATTTAATGATGATATGCCAAATGATTATTGTATATTTTTAAATGTGTACGAGTAGCATCGATATGAGCTGGCAGAGCGTAGTCAATTTTGTGACTGGCTGGATGAACGCGGGTCGATTCCAGGTATTGGCAGTCCATTTCTTCCAGATAGGCTCTGGGGCCCACTCAGCCTCCGATGAGTAAAAGTAACTATTTTGCAGTGAGCAAATCGGTCCAAATGTGAAGCTGATGCAGTAAGTCTACCGAGCTTAGGAATGCAAGGAGCTCTACTTCTATTACCGCATACATCTTCAAGGCGTCATGTTTAATTACACTCAGAAAGAGCTTCACATATTTTTATATACACCCTGTATCGATTGTTTATATTGTCGGGATAGTTATTTTCTAATGGACCGCCTCTGTGGCCTAGTGGTCAGATTTCCTGACTACAGATCCAGAGGTACCGGGTTCGATTCCCGGCGCTAAAAGACTTTCTGACAAGTAGTGCGTCTGGAACGGGGTCCACTCAGCTTCATGAGGATAACTGATGAGCTATTTCAAGGAAATAGCAGCTCCGGTCTACAAAATCGAGATTAACGGCCGAGGGAAACCGTTGTGCTGGCCACGTGACACCCTCTATGCGCAAAAGTTGGCACTAACTTCGCCGACAAGCGGCGGTCACTTGGTCGGTATAGTTCGTTTGCGGACTAAAGACCACGGAGTTTTTTTGTTATGATCTAACGAAGCTGCTTTATCTACAGAGGTTTATTCATTTATTATCTGCCGATCTCCTGAACTGAAGTGTGGATTAGCCTAGAGGACAATTTCTTGTTCTACACAAACCACAAGATTATTTCACGAGTCGTTTAACAGTATTGTTTCGAGTATAAGGGTTATAGCTCAGTCGGTATAACGACGGTCTAGATGGCCGCGGTTCGATTCTAGGTAGGGACAGACTTTTCTCTACCCCACAGCTTCCAGACCGGCTCTGGGGCCCATCCAGTTTCCTTTCCAATGGGTACTGGGAGTACTTTCTTGGAAAGCGGCCTCCGCAGTCCAGAGTTAACGTTCCCACCTCATGACTCGTAGTACGCGGGTTCAAATACCCGGCGGAGGTCGTGGAATTTTTAAGGGCGGAAAAATTCAGGGAACAAGTCCTCCGGGAGGGACTTTAAGCCGTGGGTCCCGTGTCGTAGCTTTACGGCACGTAAAAGAACCTCATATCTCCAAAGGAGGTCACTGAGCCAAATTCAAGATCATTTCCCTCCCAACAGTAGTCTCTAACGCCTCTGATAGATGGGGGAAGCATTATAGATACCGCCAAGCCAGTAGAGGCCGAAGTCGATGGCTCGGTCGGAACTGATGGTAGGCAACAATATCGGTAGGCACCAATATCGGTAGGGTATAGAGACTGGTAGAAATTATAGAGGGAAGCACAATGGACCAATATAGGTCTAAGTGCATGGGGAAACCCACCCTCTCCAATAACTACTAACTACTTTCTTGGAGGTAAGTCGGCCAGGATGTGAAACTGACCATTCTCCTCCAACCAGTGTCAAGGTCAAGAATGTTGGATCTATATCTCCACTCCCCATAGTCTTCATATCGTAGTGCATAATCACTTAAGCACAGGGAAGACTTTACCTTTATTTATTAACATAACAAGAGACAGGATGACTCAATGGAATCTGGTAGCGAACAGCCGTGGTCTCTATTCTGATGAGATCCCAGCGTTCGTTGGGAAGGCGATAGGAAATCTAGTGTCCTGTGTTCACAAACCCAGTCCAGATCCGAAAATATACTGTTAAACCAGAGGTCTAGAATTCTCTGCTGCTACTGTACGAACTGCCTTAATGGCTATGACTACTGGTTTCGGATCATTTCTGTCTTCACAACTCAAAGTTCCTAATATACTTTCATTTGAAAGAGTACTGTCTTCTTGGATATGACACAACTTAATTTCGTAGAATATTACCGACGTTTCAGAGGGACGTACTGCCTCCATCTTCAGAGTAAGAAAAGTAAGCAAGGCAAGCAAAAAGCATACTTCCTTCAGGATCAATTTATAGCAGCGTCTCTCCATAAGAATACATAGGTTACTCCTGTAATTATAAATTTGACTGCTTACGACTTCCCCCTTTCCCTTGCAGCTCTGCTTGTGCAGTGATATATCCCTTTCCTTGCCACATAAGACATAACAACCGGCATAGCCCACTCGCCTAATATATTGAAACTGAATTATGTGATTATAAGGGCGCGAGAAACAAAAGCAATACAGATAATAAAATGAATAGCATAAGGAGAAGAAGCTTAAGGGGCAATTGGTTGGATCCCCACGTATAAAACATGCCTAATTTGTTCTCACTGTCAAAAGGCCGGATCTAAAAGCTTGACTTGGGTATGATTAATTTTTCATTAAATTATCTCAAAAGGTAGGCCGAAAATTTATAACGCGGTACTATATTTCAAGAACGGCCTATGGGTTTCAATTGAAAAACCTATGTTTGAAGGCATGAGTAGTAAATTGGTAGATAATATTAAAATCGATGTAACAAGGTATGTTATTTTCGCAGTTATTTTTTTCACTTGGGTTAGTTATTTCATCAATTACTTAGGTAGCGGTTAGTCGCTGGCTTCCCATTTCGGCGGCCCGGGTTCGACCCGGGTCTGGTCAAGTGGGATTTGTGGTGGACAAAGTGGCGCTAGGGCAGGTTTTCTCCGAGTACTTCGGTTTCCCTTACCAATCTTCATTCCACCAAAATCAAAATCGTTCCAAAATAAATCTCACCTATTATTATTATTTTTATTATTATTAGAGGGGGAGGGTTTCCCCATGCACTTAGACCAGTTATTGGTCCATTGTGCGTCCCCCTTTAATTTCTACTGTCGCCATACCCTACCGGTACTGGTGCGTGCTATCAGCCCCGTTCAGCCAACGAGGTCGGCCCTCGGTACCTGATATTTCCCCCATCTACCAGAGGCATTGGAAACTACTTGGGCGGGAAACTTGTTGCCTAATTTTGCTCAGACGTTTCCTAGAGACATGAGGAACTTTTACGTGCTGTAAATCTACGACACGGGACCCACGGCTTAAAGTCCTTCCCGGAGGACTTGTTCCCTGAATTTTTCCGCCCTTAAAAATTCCACGACCTCCGCCGGTTTTGAACCCGCGTACTTTGAGTCATGAAGGGGGAACGTTACCCCTAGACTACGGAGGCCGCTTAATCTCACCTATCGTCTGTGGCTGGTACAATAGGCCAGAAGTGGCCGCAGTACAAGGGACTTAGTCCCAACCCACAAGAAAGAAAAAGGTAAAATTAAAGCACAAAAGACCATTGTAGGTTGCGTTCCACTGATAGCTGGATATTTCTTACATGTTACTTGCTTGGCTTATGCTTTGGCCCTGAAAATAGAGGAAGTATATTCCTCCGAAACGTTGGTGATCTACTACTAGACTAAACGGCGTTACATCCCAGAAAATATTAATTTTCATACCAAGTGATATGTTCTCTTTCGGTTTCCGGTAAAGCAAGCAAAGTGACTGAGCTTTTTCTGTGCTTACGTCAGTTCTGAGGTCAATCCAATGAATGCTTTGATTTCTGGGTAAAGCTGCGGAGAGCGTGAAGCTGACAGTTTATATTCATCTAATGCTTAGATGTTTCCTTGTGTTCAGAGACAACTTTGTCTTTTATCTCGTATCGCAGCAATTTCATTAACCAAAGAGTGCAGGAGTTCCTCTTTAAAAAGCAAAATAAATTAATTACATTCATGATTTCCTTCACTAAATACTTTACATTGTTAACCGAATCTGTTTCTTTACAAACTTGATTTCTTTGATGCTGAAACTAATCGAAGTGAATTCAAGCATTACGCTGAAATTCCCACAGAAAAGGTTCTTCTTTGATATAAAACTCCATACATTGTAACGTTAGTGTACACTCACAGAACAAAAGAAATAAAAACGAAAAGCAGGAAAAAGATTACACACGAAGAGAGCCAAGGTTTAGTACGTCCCGCCTCCGCGAGAGAGCTCTCTCTCCATAACGGCGGGACCATGCACCTTCTAATCCACAAGAGCTAAATACCTGTAATTAGATTACTTGGTGTGGGAGCTTCAGAGTGGAGGGGGCCAATAAATCAAAACTACCTGTCACATTTTCCCCTTCCACATCTGCCGGAGATTCCAGTATATCTATCCTGCTTCCTCTCCCTTTTATCAGTCGGCCTCACCTTTCTTGCCGTATCGTCCACAGAAACACATAAAACGAACCACACGAACTAGTTTTTCTGATGCACGTTGAATGGACAGCTCATGTACACTACGTGATCCCTGGCAGTGAAACCTCAGATATCAGAATATGAGATCAAAAAATGTCTAGGGCGCTCGAAAAGGAGGCATAATCAAAATCAACCAAATTTAGTAGTCAACACAGTATTTTATAGATTAATCTTGAACACGAAATTTATTCTTGCAGTGGAAGATGAATTAAACAACAACAAAAACTACATTGCGTTGATGAAAATTTTTTTTTCCTTGGCACTACAGCCCCAGTGGGCCTAGACCTACCTCCATGAACTCCGTTCACTTCGGTTTTTCTAGATCTTACACACATACGGTAGGACTCCTTGGGCGAGTGATCAGCTCGTCGCAAGGCCTATATCTGTAGATAAACACAGAAAAACGCACACAAACATCCATGCCCTGAGTGGGATTCGAACCCACGATCCCGGCTTCCGAGAGAGCGAAGACAGTGCATGCCTCAGACCTCTCGGCTACCGTGACCGGCTGCGTTGATGAAATATTTTAATCAAATATCTCAGAGAAAGCCTAAACATTTTTTTTTATAAAATATTTTCTGGGATGTGACGCCATGTATTCTGACAGAACTTCATCTGCGTTTCGAGGATCATACGAGTACACTTTCAGGGTTGAAGAATAATCCGAAGGAGCAAGCAGAGAAAATCTGACAAAGAAATTAGGACGTATGGTAGATCTGTATGTTTGATTTACTCTTCGACCTTGAAGATGTAAGCAGTAAGTTCCCCGGAACATCAGCTTTATTTTGTTTCGGCAGACAACGCTCTTCTTTTCTATCTTAAGGAACCAGAATTTATCCCTCGAGAACTGAAATTGAGAAAATGCCATTTCTTATTTATCACAGATGTAATGAGCTCAGAAAATGAGATTGTTCAGGCTAACCACGTTCATATTTCGACGGTGGCAATATCAAATATTTAAGCAGGAACTACAGATGTATGTAAGAGTGGAGTACATGCCTATATTAAACTCTGCACTAGCTCACTCCAGCCGGGAAGAAGTGACCTTGTGTCCACTGGACAGGAATTTGCAGAAACCTGCATACATCCCAGCGGTCACATTGAAGGGCTTTAAAGAACGTGTGCAACTTCTTGGCCAGCTGAGCGACTGTTAGCTTATTATGAAATATTGCACTTCATGGAGTTTGATACTGAATATCCATATACTCGTATTTCGACTTCAAAGGCCCCGTAGGGAGAAATTTATCCTGAGTTGAAAAAGCACGAAGTTGGCAACGCTGATTCCAGTTGGAGATGTCCAAGGAAGAGTCCTATACGTACCAATGGGACTGGGTTCTAATGCGGGTTACATCTATTACAATATAAACTCTTAACACTCTCCATGATGCAGAGTTCTTAACATTTTACAATTTGAATTTCTTCTAAATAACATATAAAGGTACAGTTCATTTTTCAGAGAAAAAGAACATTACATCTCCGCTACAAATAGCTCAGTCAATACAGTAGCTAGGTTACGGGAAAGAGAGAGGAGACCGAGGTTAGAAGTCTGGCAGGCACAAGGGGTCCCCTTCTCCACAGCTTCGAGGCAAGTTCTGCGAACTACCCAACATCCTATCCAATGGGACAGCGGGACCAGGGTCAGAAGCTCAGTACTCATCTCCATCTACTTCTGAGGCTTACACTCCATTTTTCCTACGTCTTGATGTTTCGGTGCTCAGTGGAGCACATGGACGAGACTATTATCTTTTCTTTCCCCCTTGGCACTACAGCCCCAGTGGGCCTAGGCCTACCTCCATGAACTTCTCCGTTCACTTCGGTTTTTCTAGATCTTACACGTTCGGTAGGACTCCTTGGGTGGGTGATCAGCACGACGCAAGGCCTCTGCCTGTATACAAACACAGAAAAACGCACACACACAAACTAAACATCCATGCCCTGAGTGGGATTCGAACCCACGATCCCGGTTTCCAAGCGAGCTAAGACAGTACATGCCTTAGACCGCTCGGCTACCGTGACCGGCGACTATTATCTTTACAATGTACGAGTATTAATGATGAAGTAGGCCAGATATTAAGAATCTCTGAGTTCCACACATGAATAATCAACATTTTTCTTCTTCTTTGTCAAGAGAAACCAACACAGGCCATGATCGACATTTTTCCAATTTTGGGAGTCATATTTATATGTTGTCGTAGGAGTCTTTGGACGTGGGGTCAGTTCATTTCAAGGTCTCTCCGTCATAGGATAACACCCAAGCATCCAAATCCCGAGTGGGATTCAAACCCACAATTCAGCGTTGTTGTGAACCATTCACTTTTAACGAATGTAGCATTTTTTGTCTTAAATTAAATCAGACCCTTCATTATTAAAAGAAGTTGAGGTGTATAAAAGAGAGAGCGAGGTTAGAAAAGAAGATGTTTGGAGGGACGGTCTCAGTCGTCTTGCTACGCTGTAATCACCGCGCCCGCTGCACTCGAGTAGACCCGCCCCCACGTCATGAGCAGCCCGCGGGAGTATACGCCACGGCCGCATATGAACACGCGGAAGTGAGCGGGCTAGCGCACCACGGTCAATAGACTCATCAGCGCAACGCTGCAATCACGGGAAGGTATCCATTTACTGCGGTGGACGGCTATGTGCACGCGACACAAACAAAAGAGGGTAAATACGTACTTAAGGGACTGAAACGTGTTACATGCGCGACAGCTATAATGTAATCTGTAATTAAGGGACCGAAACATATAAGCTACGCGACAGATACGTTGTAACTTTGTAATCAAGAGGCTGAAACGTATCAGCACCGCGAAAGCTGCGAGGTAAATCTGTAATTAAGGGAATTGAAGGTATCAGCACTGCGATAGATATGCTATACACCTGTAAGTAAGGGACTTAAATGCATCAGCTCCGCGATAGATATGCTGTAAACGTCTAAGTAAGGGACGTAAATGCATCAGCACCGCGATAGATATGCTGTAAACGTGTAAGGGACTTAAATGCATCAGCACCGCGATAGATATGCTGTAAACGTGTAAGTAAGGGACGTAAATGCATCAGCACCGCGATAGATATGCTGTAAACGTGTAAGGGACTTAAATGCATCAGTACCGCGATAGATAGGTTGTAAACGTGTAAGGGACTTAAATGCATCAGCACCGCGATAGATATGCTGTAAACGTGTAAGTAAGGGACGTAAATGCATCAGCACCGCGATAGATATGCTGTAAACGTGTAAGGGACTTAAATGCATCAGCACCGCGATAGATATGCTGTAAACGTGTAAGTAAGGGACTTAAATGCATCAGCTACGCGATAGATATGTTGTAAACGTGTAAGGGACCGAAACGTATCAGCTACGCGACATATATATATATACTGCAAATCAGTCGGGGACTGAAACGTATTAGCTACGCGACATATATATACTGCAAATCAGTCAGGGACTGAAACGTATCAGCTACGTGAGAGATCATCATCATCATCAGTAATCTGTCATACGACAGGTCCACAGTTTCTTCCAAAACAATTCCTCCACTTAATGCGATCTAGAGCTTTCTCCGAGATATACTGCAAATGTGTTAGGGATTGAAATGTACCAGCTACGTGAGTGATATACCATAGCGATGTAGTTAAGGCATGGATCTGAAATAACTGTATTAGAAACAGTGAACTCCCTAATGTAACACACAAATTTCTCATTTGCGTCTTTTTAGCTTATTAATTATGTAATATTCTATTAATGAGCTGGAATAACGTAGTATAATGGCTAGGACGCCTGGGCAAATGGGGTTCGATTCCCTGCAGGTTAGAGACCTTTCTCTGTTCCACCCCTTTCAAACAGGTTCTGGATCCCACCCAATCTATCCAGTCGTTAAAGAGGGCTACCATTTCGGGAGTAAAGCAGGAGGAGTGGGAGATGACCACTCATGTCCATCTAGTGACGCGGTTAAGCTCGAGTGGAGCCATATATCCACTCCCTCACATGTCTGAAGCCAGGCAGGTAAAATGGATGGGGGACTGAAAAAATGTAGACCACTGGTTTTCCAAGTTGGGGGTTGGGAGGAAGGTTGGTAGCTCTCTCGTTGTAAAGAAAATATGACTCATGAGCTTCAACGGATGGAAGCCAAACACGAGGACAGCGCCGTAAATTGCCCTCCAAAAGAACTTTTACTGTACACTCAAGTGACTTAGCTATGTAGAAGTTATTGGCACTGGGTTAGTTGGAGCCGGGATAGCGCAGTCCGTATAGCAACTGGCTACGGACTAGACGGCCGAGGGTTCGGAGGTCGGGTCCCGGTGGAGACAAGAATTTTCTCTTCTCCACGTCACCCAGACCGGTTCTGGGATACACCTAGCTTCCTATCCAACGGCTACAGGGGGCTCTTTCCCCAGGGGTAAAGCGACCGGGTGTGAAAATGACCAATCACCTCCAACTACTCCCGAGGTCATGAAGTACAATTTTACCTTTTACCTTCCTGTGTTAGTTTTTATCTAATTATTGAGTTCTTCTTTTGTTGGCTTCATATTTTTAGTTCAATAGAATACCGCGGACCTTGGAAACCATTTGTGTGTGATCCGCTATTAATGAACTCCATGAATAGAGTTCTTCTCGAAAATCTAATAGTCGCCCAGCTGCTCAAGAAAATCCCCGTCTTTTATGGATTCCAAAAATCGATTCTTATATTCACAAGAGACCACCACTGGTTTTTATCCTGGACCACTTGCATTCAGTCCACATCCCTCGTATTTAGGGTTCATTTTAATATTACTGTCACGTGTCCAGGTTTCCGTGACTAATAGCAACGTGTTCTGGATTGGATGATTGGATTTGTTAACACCTTTTACAGTCTCTCTGAATAACAATCAATTATAGCGCTACAGCTAATCTACCCACTTTACAAATCGCTAGGACACGCTCCATTCTCGTGCTCCGTTGTATCCCTACAACTGGAAGCACCCGAATTCGACTCTCTTATAATTCCTAGGTACGAACCACACGGAAAACACTTTCCTTCTGTTGTTCCACAAGGCGTGTTTATTGGCCCGTTACCTAGCAATGAATGTCTTTCTATTTTTTTACAGCTTAACTCCGAGAATGTGTTTACTGAGCCGTTGCCTAGCAATTGGCATATGCGTTGCATTATCTTCCCATCCTCACCTATCCTTTTCTAATCTTCTCGCTTCACTTTTCAAATAAAAAATCTATATACATTTCTTGTTTCTCCGATGCATACAACAGTACGTGCCTCATCCATCCATCCTTCGATACGAAATACAATCATAAAAATAATTTTCCGCTTTTATTAACATTTATTTGCCAATTTGCATACATAAATATTTGAGATTATATTTTACACTGACATCATCAATCACTATTCATCATGGTCACAATATTCAGAGCTTAATACCTCTGCTGCATACATCATCATGCGAACAGGAAAATAATCACCGAGGTTAAGAGTCACGCATGCGCACAATGAGCGTCTAATTGGTAACAGAAACAGTTCAACAATATTGACCATTCACAGATGAAAGATCCGAGGGCTTTGTGAATAGGAGAGGATCAGTGTGGTTAAACTTCGTTTATACCCTTCATCAACCAATTAACAAAATAATTCTTCACGAGAAAACGAAAGTAAAAGAGAGAGAGAGAAAAAAAGAGAAAGATGGTGTAAGGTTAAAGGGATGATTTATGCCTTATATATAGTATATACACAGCAACAAAATTAGGCTACAACTTGTTACTTGCAAGAAAAACTGCTTATGTCCTTCAAACATGTTTTGTAGGGCTAGAACGGAAACAGGACCTAATTTGGAGTTTCCCACATGCAAGGGGCTAAGGTTTCCTGAGGCCCCAAATTTGCTGCTCCGATATACGAAATATGATATTAAGAGAACAATCAATAAACATACTTACATACGCAGATTATTTCATGACAATATACGGGTACTCGTGATTTAACAACGAATATAACTATAATGTGGATTGGACTGATCTGGCTCAGGATAAGGACCAGTGGAGGGCTCATGCGAACAATGTAATGAACTTTCGGGTTCCATAAAATGCTGGGAAATTTTTGAGTAGCTGCAGATTTGGCTTCTCCTCAGGAAGGGCTCAGCTCCATAAGTAAGTGTTATAACAATAATGTTTAAAATGTTTATTTTGATAATAATACGCACTTAATTGACAATAACATTATTTTGCATTATAGATGTGTAGGCAAGAATAAAACATGTGTGTTCATGTGTGCAGAACTGCACAAATACGTTGCTTAGGAACAATTAAACAGCCTTCNCGCTTGCAGATTTCTTATACTTTTTCTTCTACCCTGAAGATGGGGGCGATACGTTCCTCCGAAACGTCGGTTAACACCACATACACACGGTGCCAAATCCCAGAAGACTGCTTTCTTCACAGCCTTCAACCCTATTTCCATAAGATCAATTTTTGATATTACCCTCCCGTATAAGTTTGGGTTTCACTTGTTCTCTCTTTCCCTCAGGTTTTCTTACCACAAGTTTGTATGCACCTCTCTTCATGCGTCCTACGTGCTTTGCCCATCTCTTTCTCCTTCATTTGATCATTTGTTTTATATGCTAGTGGGGTGGGACTAGGTCCCTTGTACTGCGGCCACTTCTGGCCTATTGTACCAGCCCCAGATGACAGGTGAGGGTGATTGTGGAGCAACTGGTGGAATGAAGATTGGCAGGGGAAACCGAAGTGCTCGGAGAAAACCTGCCCCAGCGCCACTTTGTCCACCACATATACCACTGGACCAGACCGGGGATTGAAGCCGGGCCGCCGCGGTGGAAAACAAGCGACTAACCGCTTGAGCTATGGTGCGGCCTTTCATTTGATCAAACTATTAATATGTGGTGAGAAGTAGAAGTTGTAAAGCTCGTCATTATGCAGTTCTTTTCCAGCCTCATATTAATTCATCCCCCTTAAGCGCAAAATTATTTTTAGCACCTTGCTCGAAACAACCCAAATCTTTCTTGGGGCAACAGACCAGGTTTCTGAACCATACAAGTAATTCCCTTTTTCCATTCAAACAGCAATTTGTGAATAGAAACCACAATCGAAACACATATAAAGCGATTCTTATAAACATACCTCTATTTCATTTAAAGAAGAAGGGGTTGAAAGAAAGGAGTGTTTTGGTGCCTTGCTAGAAAGCAATTCTTTCTGTATAAAGGAGCAATAAATTACTCAGAGTTGATACAGGTTGTGTTAAAAGGGCACATCCCGTCGGCCACTTGAAATGTTACCCAAACAGAAACTCATAACCTCTCACAGTAGTGTTGTATACGGAATATTATTATGGAAGAAGGGTCGCATTCTAGCCCTCAGCTTTGGCGTGCGTGATGGATTTATGGGAAAAAAGTAACTCTGACCCTCAATAGAGCGCTTTCCAAACTTCACAGATCCGAGGCATTACTTACACGGAATAACAATACGTATGTATTAAGGAGCTATGTGACTGCACGTAAAGATTGATGGTTCTGCTCACCTTACGTTCGGGAGATCCACGTTTCAGTTCATAACAAGCGTTTACAGGTAACCACTAGAATCAATTTACGAAACTCTTTAATCTGGCTTAAATTCGTTGAGTAGTTTTTAAATCTCCCACGAGGAACTGAACTCCTACATAAGTTATATAACTTATTTCATTTATTTCATATTAGAGAATTGACTGATCAGGTGACTAATTATAAAAACATTATGGATTTAGTCAGTTATTCAGACACTAATTAACTATGTAAGATTTAAGGTTTTCACGGCGGTGACTATGAAGAAAGTAGTCTTCTGGGATTTGGCACCGTGTATATGTGGTGTTAACCGACGTTTCGGAGGAACGTATCGCCTCCATCTTCAGGGTAGAAGGAAAAAAATAAGAAATCCGCAGCCGAAGACACCGTGAGAACCGGTTCTCACGGTCCTTCCTTCTACCCTGAAGATGGAGGCGATACGTTCCTCCGAAACGTCGGTTAACACCACATATACACGGTGCCAAATCCCAGAAGACTGCTTTCTTCACTAATTAACTAACTAACGAATCAGGCAACCAAATATTATTAGAATGATAAACCAAGGAGGATCAGATGGGTTGGTCATATAACACGCATAGAATAAATGATATAACTCGTTCACTCATTTCCATCTATAATGCAACACAAACCGTTCAGTCTTTCTCTTATTTTAAAATGACATTAAGATCACATTTAATTGCAACATGTTTCGGCCTTACAAGGCCATGTTCAGGCAACTGCTCACCAATTTAAGCTGTCGCACTGCAGCAGTTCGCATGTCAGTGCATTCCATGCTATCACATACTGTCGTTCGCACTAAAATCTGTTTATTTGGAAATGAACACTCTGTCTTCGCTCTGCGTCCATGTTATGCTCTCTCCGTGTGCAGTGTTCATTAGTCGTCTGTGTGTCCCTTTTGAACGGCTTCTGTTGCATTAGGCGGCCCATACACGTAGAAGTCTGGCTCGCGAGTCCGGCTCGGATTAATTTCATCACACACGCACGAGCGTGGCGACCCACACACGGACGAGTTTGGCTCATTGGAATCTTAGGGGAACCGACTCGGCTCGGGTTCCAATTAGCCAAAGTCGTCCGTGTGTGGTGATATTAATCCGAGCCCGGCTCCTGAGTCAAGCTCGCCCAGCCGGACTCACGAGCCAGACTCGTACGTGTATGGGCCGCCTTAGAGACGGAAGTGACTGCAGGATACTGAAATACAATATTTCGAATGAATGATAAATGAATAAAGAATTATGGTCGGAAAGGAGAATAATATTAAGATAGTTTTATTTTCTTTGCTACTGGGGTGGGACTAAGTCCCTTGTACTGTGGCCACTTCTGGCCTATTGTACCAGCCCCAGATGATAGGTGAGGGTGATTGTGGAGCAGTTGGTGGAATGAAGATTGCCAGGGGAAACCGAAGTACTTGGCGAAAACATGCCCCAGCGCCACTTTGTCCACCACAAATCCCACTTGACCAGACCCGGGATCGAACCCGGGCCACTTGAGCTATGGCGCGGCCAAGATAGATGCATCAGGAACACAAGCCGCAGAAGGATTTCTGTATAGTAAAATGAACGTTCGGGGTCCATAAAGGCGATATTATTAACTAGCTAAGCGAGTATTAGGATCTCAGAATGGGTTTTGTTCAATGGATTTAGTTAGTTGGCTAGTAAGCCAGCAAGTCAGTCAGTTTAGTAATTAAAATATTCAGAAATACGTCATGATTAGAGCCCTGTTACTAATTGAGACTGTAAATACAGAGAATTAGGAATCAATGAATTTCTAAGAAGGCTGTTAACTAATTAAGTTCTAATCCATGAAGATTTATTGGATAGTGGAGGTATAGCTACACCACTCTTGACCTCGGCAGTAGGTAGAGGTGAGTAGTCAGCTTCATGCCTCGGCCGTTATACCCCCAGGGAAAGAACCCACCGTACCCACTGGATGGGCCCCAGAGCCGGTCTGGGCGTTGTGGAGTAAACAATTCTAAAAGTTCTGCAACACTAAAAGTGGCGCGGAGCTGACCACTCACCTCCAGCTCTTACAGAGGTCAAGAAAACGTGGATCTATACATCCACTCCCCCATACACCTACAAGGTATAGTGGTGGTATGGTGGTCAAAGTGGCGTTGGGACGGGTTTTCTCCGAGTACTTCGGTTTCCCCTGCCAATCTTTATTCCACCAAATTCTCCATCATCATAATCACCCGGAGCAAGTACAATAGGTCAATCAGTGGCCGTCGTGTCGAGTGGACCCAGTTGGACCCCACACCCCACTAAGTGAAAATAACATCAACAGGGACAGTTCAACTTGTACAGCGACTAGTCAACTTGCTGCATTATTGAGAAATCGGGGTTCGATCCTCGGGAAGGACAAATTTTTTCTCTTCTTTATATCGTCCATACGTATTCCAGAGCCCATCTCATCTCACATCCAATGTGTAGTATGGGTTCTTTGGCTAGTGGTTAAAGCAGCCAGAGCTTGAGAACGACATCACCATCTAGTGACCAGTATACGCGTATCTATATCACAACTCTCTCAGATTTCATGGCTTGGTGCTTAATTAAGTACAGGGACAATTTCAACTTCTTACCTCGGTTCTAATGACTTTGGTCAATATTCAAGTCAGGTCATAATATTTTTGTAGCAGCTTCGTAATAATAACCACCTGTCATATTTCAGTTATCATCTGTGTGAGAAATGAAAAGTCTTGACCTCTAACCTGTAGGCATGAATATGTCGAAGTAACAGGGGAACGATTAAGCAGAGAGACAATTTTACAGCAAACTAGTTTGCTGGATAGTCACAATGACTTCACTACTAGATTGTACATGCACTATCCGTGCACTCAGCAGAATGTGCAGTGCATTTATTCGAGTTCAGTAAATGAGATACGGATTGTAAGGCGTGTGAGGGTTAGTTAGTTAGTTAGTTATTGGAGAGGGTGGGTTTCCACATGCACTTAGACCAATATTGGCCCATTGTGCTTCCCTCTATGATATTCTACCAGTCTCTATACCCTACCGATATTGGTGCCTACCATCAGTTCCGACCGAGCCAGCGACTTCGGCCTCTACTGGCTTGGCGGTATCTATAATGCTTCCCCCATCTATCAGAGGCGTTAGAGACTACTGTTGGGAGGGAAATGATCTTGAATTTGGCTCAGTGACCTCCTTTGGATATATGAGGTTCTTTTACATGCTGTAAAGCTACGACACGGGACCCACGGCTTAAAGTCCCTCCCGGAGGACTTGTTCCCTGAATTTTTCCGCCCTTAAAAATTCCACGACCTCCGCCGGGTTTGAACCCGCGTACCATGAGTCATGAGGTGGGAACGTTACCTCTAGACTACGGAGGACGCTTGTGTGAGGGTTATAACAGGGTCTCAGTTACAGCGCATCGCCGTCCATTGTCCGGTGTTCTGAAAAATTGAAGACCATACATAACGTTCCGGGAACTGGATCTGTCTCCGTCCTCAAGTGAGGGGGGGGGACACCTTCTCTCTCGGGTCCCCAAGAAGTAGCTAACATCAATCACTGGACAGCCCATGTCAGAATAAATAGAGCTATGGAAATGTCGTAGACCAGGCTCTGTCGAAGGAAAATGACGGGAAAATATGGAATAAAAACTGTGATAAAGCGTACAGATATCTTAACCTAAAATAGAAAGGGAGATGAAATTCCGGACGATGGGAAAAGCTGAAAACCCCACTAATTCTGAGCGATTCTTGTGTGTTTGAAGGAAGAGCTTAGAAGTCGACACGGTTCAATAGCTCATCTAATAACATCAATCAGACTCAAATTCAATAAACACAGACTCCAGTGTCTCGATTTATCATATTCTTTGTTTGTGGATTAAAAAACATATAGGCATAGGGAGGAAGAAATTAAGAGGAGATTGAACTCGGGTAATGCTTGCTACCATTCAGTCCAGAACCTTTGGTCTTCTCGTCTGCTGTCCAAACACATACAAATTAGAATATACAAAATTATAATTTTGCTTGTGGTTCTGTATGGGTGCGAAACTTGGTCTCTGGGTTTAAAGGAGAAACATAGACTGAGGGTGTTTGAGGACAGGGTGTTGAGGAGATGCAGTGACGGGAGGTTGGAGAAAACTGCATAATGAGGAGCTTGATAACTTGTACTCTTCGCCAAGTATAATTAGAATGACCAAGTCAGGGAGGATGAGGTGGGCAGGACATGTAGCACGGATGGTGGATACGAGGAATGCATATAGGATATTGGTGGGAAAGCCAGAAGGAAAGAGACCACTGGGAAGACGAAGACGTAAGTGGGTGGACAATATTGAAATGGGTCTAAGAGAGATAGGATGGGATGGTAGGGATTGGATTGCTCTGGCTGAGGATAGGGACCAGTAGAGAGCTCTTAGGAACCTGGTAATGAAACTTCGGGTTTCATAAAATGCTGGGGAGTTCTTGAGCAGCTGCACAATTGGCAGCTTCTCAAGAAAGGTTCGGCTCCAAGAGTGATAGGTGTACAGAGTTTGTTCCACGCATCTATTTCACCAATTAACTAAGTACACGGAGCAGAGTCCTACTTTAGAAGCTTATAGTTACTCAGCTAGCCAAGAAATTCCCAACGCTTTATGGAGGCAGTCAGATCAATCCACTGAACACTCCCTTAACATTATGCATACACTGGGGCAATGATATTGTCACGAGCCCCGAAATCAAAGCGCGGGTTGCAGTCTGACTTAGATACCCAAGCTGACCTGCTCTCGACTATATCAGGCACATTATGACTGCATAATGTATGTGCAGGCTTGCATTAAACTGGCGATAGGATAAACACCAACCCGTGTAAAGCGCGTCACGCTACACTGTCTCATGGGGCCTCCTGAGGATGTGGACGAAGAAGGCGACTGCTAAGTGTACAAAACAGTAGAAACTCCGTGGTTTTAGTCCGAAAGCTAACTATACCGACCGAGCTACCGCCGCTTATCGGCGAAGTTAGTGCCAACTTTAGCGGATAGAGGGTGTCGCGTGGTCAGCGCATCGAATCCCCATGGCCGTTAATTTCGGTTTTCTAGACCGGAGCCGCTACATTCATTCGAGTAGCTCCTCAATTATCCTCACTAGGCTGAGTGGACCCTGTTCCAGACCCACTACTTCCCAGAATATCTGGCAGCGCCGGGAATGAAACCCGGGACCTCTGGATCTGTAGCCAGGGACACTGACCACTAGACCACAGAGGCGGTCGTAGATGCTTAATCATTAAATAGAATTAAGTACTACACCGTGGAGACACGCGTGGGAGTGGAGATATATCTCAGCGCATTTTTAACGTCGGCATTAGAAGGAAGGTAGAGTGGCCAGATTCACACCGCGGCACCCACTGGACAGGAGACTCTGGGTTCCAAAACCAGCATGGACGCCGTGAAGAAGAGATAAATCTCTTGCATACGTAGGAAGGACGAACCCCGATTCCTCGGTTGTCCAGCTCATAGCCTGGTTAATATACAGACTGAGTTGTCAGAGCTGTTAATACGAATTATAAAAATGTACGACAGAGAATTCTGAGATATACATTTATGATCAATATCCACTGAAAGCTTCATATTTTATTTTTCCTTGGCACTACAGCCCCAGTGGGCCTAGGCCTACCTCCATGAACTTCTTCGTTCACTTCGGTTTTTCTAGATCTTACACATTCGGTAGGAATCCTTGGGCGGGTGATCAGCCCGTCGCAAGGCCTCTACCTGTACACAAACACAGAAAAACGCATACACACAAACTAAACATCCATGCCCTGAGTGGGATTCGAACCCACGATCCCGGTTTCCGAGCGAGCGAAGACAGTACATGCCTTAGACCGCTCGGCTACCGTGACCGGCCTGAAAGCTTCATATACAGCAGAGGCTTTCAGACAAGACACAGTGTCTAGTGACTGCAAATACATTAGCGTGAATACTAGCGTTCACACAAGCGTCTCAGTGTCCCACGCCCAAGACTGTGTCGCAGCTGTGTCTTTCCCCTTCAGTGGCCGAGACACTGACTTGTGGTCTGGCCACTCGAAGTGCATTTAGTTGTATGCTAGCGTTCAGACGGGACGTACAGAGTCCAGCGTCACTGATGAAATGGTGGATAAACATTTTGATACCTCCATCTGAATGACTAAGGGCAACATCAACGTGGGGTTCTGACGTCAGAGCCACTAAGTGTGCGTGTTGTGGCGTTGAGTGGCTGTGTCCCAGACACTAGTCACAAGCCACCGTGTGTCTTGTCTGAAAGCGGCCTTAGTGTGTTAGCAAACCCCTGCCGTGTTGTTGTTGTTTTATATTTTATGAATATTTCTATTATTTCAAAAATAACTTAAGATTCAAGTATTTCTAAGCTATATTTCCAAGCTATTTCAAGTGCCGCGCCACAGCTCAAGCGGTTAGTCGCTGGCTTCCCACCGCGGCGGCCCGGGTTCGATCCCGGGTCTGGTCAAGTGGAATTTATGGTGGACAAAGTGGCGTTGGGGCGGGTTTTCTCCGAGTACTTCAGTTTCCCCTGCCAATCTTCATTCCACCAAATTCTCCATCATCATAATCACCCGGGGCAAGTACAATAGACCAATCAGTGGCCGTCGTGTCGAGTGGACCCAGTTGGACTCCATCCCCCACTAAACGAATTATATAAAAAAAAAAAGCTATTTCAAGACTGCAGCACATAAAGTTTGTCTGTTCCATCTCAGAAGTTCGCATGATTTTTTCTGTTATAGGGAAATATAAGTACAGAGACCGGGTAGCCTTCAATGGTGCGAAGTGTGTATCAAGTTTCATGAAAATCCGGCAACTATCTCAAACGCTATCGGGGGAACAAACCGCCATGATGATGAAATATGCCGGCCTTTCCTTATGACACAAAGAGACACCTCGCTGTAACTATCGAAACTGGGCAGTTGTAGATTTAACTGTGGACGGAGGAGCATTAAGGGCCCTTGATGCAGAAACAGGTTTCTGAATCTCCTGATATACGGTTACGATAAATAACCGCGTGAATCGTAAACATGCTAAAACTTCTAACGTAACAAGAAGAAACTGCGGTACAATATTCGCACAGGACGAACAGAACAGATAACCCCAGGCTAATAACGTTAGACATTTTATGTCTGCCTTCGGGTGGCTCTCATGGACTGCCACAACCAAGATCCCAGCTCCATAAATAAATTAAGTTTTTGGGCCTATTGACAAGAGAAGACAAGTTTATGGTACATCATAATGTCCGAATGTGTCAGTTCATTATTAACAAGATTCGAAAGGGTGTTCTCCTAAATGAAATAGGCCTAAATAAAATTCTCAGCGGCGTTCTTTGCAGCGCATTACGCTTAAGAGAGTTCGGTGTATGAATGGAATTTCAGCAGAACACAAAATGTATTAGATATAACAAGCAAAGCCCATATTTCACAGAAACAAAATTGAGCAGCATCTCATTTTGCCAAAATCTGTGAAAAAGTTTGTCGGGTTAACTAGTTAATAAACTGACTGACTGACTAACTAACTCCATGCAGATGAATAGTTCAAAAGCCCAGCCACTCAAGAAATTGCCAGCATTTTATGAAAATCGAAGTTTTATCACTGTTCACAAGAGCTCGCCACTGGTCCTTATTCTGAGCTAGTTGAATTCAGTCCATACCTTCCCATTCTAACTCCTTAAGAAGCATTTCAATATCTTCCCCCATCTACGTCTATGTCTTCCGAGCGACCTGTTTCCTTCAGAAACACCAGCCAATATTTAGTCATGTTTATACAATACCACCTCTGTGGTCTAGTGGTTAGAGTTCCTGCCTACAGATCCAGAGGTCCCGGGTTAGATTCCGGCGCTGTCGGGGTCTGTAACGGGGTCCATTCCGTCTCGTGAGGATAATTGAGGAGCTATTTCAAGGAAATAACAGCTCCAGTCTAGAAAACTAAGATTAACGGCCGTGGGGATTCGTTACGCTGACCACGCGACACCGTCTATCCGCAAAAGTTGGCACTAACTTCACCGACAAGCGACGGTCGCTCGGTAGATATAGTTCGTTTGCGGACTACAGGCCATGAAGTTTTTTTGTTTTATACAATAGCGAAGTTTAATGTTGACGGTAAAGTCTGAAAGAGAGCTATCTCAAATTCGAATGTATTTACATTTACATCGTAGATATCGATATAAACCACTATAACCTATCGAATGTATTCTCAATGATAGTCGGAATGGTCAAATACTTAAAATGCAACATTGGAAGTCAGACCAGTAGCCCATGTGGGAGTCAAAATGAGGGCAGGAGGACGGGAAGGAAACAAGCATCTAGTCACACTAAAGTTTTAGAAAAACACGAAATTTGAAAATAAGGAATACTACAAAATGTTAATTCATTCTGAATACCCCTGAACGATCAGTAAATTTAGTCTTGAACGATTTAAACGGAAGTTTGTTACCAACATTTCCAGCTTCCCTCATTGGAAAACTGGCCGCCCATGGAGAAATAATTTTAATAGCGCCCATTCTAGCCTGTTAAAAGGTTTAGCTGGCGTAGGGATGTGCGGGTTCGACGCATAGCAGAAACATCGATATAAATCGACGTAGCTAGCGAATTTTTAATTTGAGTCGCATGCTTACAGTAAAGCCGTTACCAGGTAAAAGAAGAGATTACAAAATTCAAAATATAATGGCCTTTAAGAAACAAATGAATGTCGTCTTAAAATTTCGAAAATATTTTGATCGTCCTATAAGAACAATTTATAATACGAGGACAATTTTAATGAGAAGGATTTCGGACTTATGTTGCTGCAAACCATGGAAGAAAATAAAATTATTTGCAGTCGAAAATTTTGTAGTGTGCAACACGCTAGAGCTATATACGTCATTGTCTGCAGCTGAGAGTTCGTCAGTGTGCCGTAACTCGGTATCAGAGCGCTGTACCCTGCAGTGTCTTACGCTGATAAACTGAACGACTGGAAGTTGCTCAGCTGGTCAACAAATTACCAGTCTTTTATGGAGCCAGCATTCTCCAAAATATTGTGAATATTTTTCTGTGTCATGGTGATACGAAGTGTGTTTCGTTGGAGCACGCTGTCTCCATCTTCATGACCGAAGTGTGAATGTTTAGGAATGAGCTAGGTCATGTAGGAAACTTACAAGGAGGATGCTTGTGTTACCCATAGAAAGGAGTAAAGAACGTACGAACTAGGTCCCACTCAATGCAAAGAAATGGACAAAAATCGACATTCTGTATCGCCACATAATAATAACAATAACAATAACAATAATAATAATAATAATAATAATAATAATAATAATAATAATAATAATAATGTG
>NW_019743147.1:1423740-1439921 GCF_002891405.2 Cryptotermes secundus | reverse complement strand
AATAATAATAATAATAATAATAATAATAATAATAATAATAATAATATGGTCGAAAGGGATGACATTAATTTAGTTTCGAAGAAGGATGTATGGAAACCCATCTAGCAAACTACACGGCGTCATATCCCAAAGACCGTAATCTTAGCTCTCACCGCCTTGAGAACCTCAGCTTCCTCCGTATAAGTTCTTAAAAATAATTTATTTAACAAGGCTGTCGATAGCTGTTGCTGCACATTGTCGAAAGGCAGAATACTGTGGAAGGAGGCGCTCGTATGTAGCACTATCCTGGTATTTGTTTGAAGGAGAACTACACAAAACTTCAGTCAGGACAGAAGGCGTCCTGGCCAAGATTCGAACGGAATAACTGCAGTTAGTAAGTCTACACCAATCCTTTCGGTGACAGAGATACTGTGTAAAGAAAAAAAGCATCTAATTATTGACTGCTTTCATCCAATCATAAATTCATGTAGAAGACAATCCGATGTAGGATACAGGAAATAGCCAATCAGCCACAGATATATTATAATTAATGGTCCCATATTACTCTGTGCACAGCGTTTAACTGCATTTACTTGACACGAACAGAAACCTTGAAGATTCGATTTCACGCCAGTCCATTCGCAACCCCGACTGTCTTGTTTTTTTTTTCTTATATATGTCCTTAATCTTGCCCAACTAGAAACCAAATTCGTTCCCCCCACCGTCCAGATATTCGATTCGAAGTGTCAGGTTGTACAGTATTTTCGTTACAATAGCTTCTTTCTGAACTCACTTCACCCTCTCGTGTCGTCATTTGTTTTTACAGTGATTTGTGAGGTCTAACCTTACAGGTGGGAATACTTTCTCCCTTCTCCTCCCACCCTTCATTCTCAACCAAAGGCATTTCTAATTTAATAAAAAAAAAAAGAAGAAGACTCGCATCCATCTTCCTCTTTATTGTCACTTCCTTGCCGCCCACCTGGTCAGTTCACGACTTAAATAGAAATAATGATGATGAGTGTTTCGATGGGGAAAAAAAAACTTGAGACGTAAACGAAATTTCGTGTATTTTAGTGACTAACAGATTCCTCAAGTCAGAGTAGACCATGTCTTCTTGTGTGAGCCTATGTGTTTTAGCACCTCATCAGTTACAAATATGCTTTGCAACTTGCTCACGCAGCACAATGCACCTGCGTCCGGTCCGATGGAAATCTACATGATTATCGTCCATATTACATTCTTTTAAAATTACAGTTCCTACGAGGATTTCTGACTTCTAGGATCTATCACACTGTAATTTAGTAGAAATTTACCAGCTTTTCTGAAGACCCTTTCTACATTGAATTTGGAGGCAGCAGACTCTGAAAAGTTGATGCTCTCACATTTTAGGGGTGTGTGGCTATAGACGAGGTATGGACTGGTGAATATGATTTACTGACCACTTGTATACACAACTCGGAATTAAAAGTAATCACAGTGCCACTGCTAATTTCCACAATTCATAGATCACCACAGCACCCGCCAAGCCTTTTTCCATCCTACTATGTCTTCAGAAGCCGTTCCCCAGCAACGGCTTCTAACAGTGGAGATTCTTCAGCTTCCTGTACTCATGTTTTACTGTCCGGCGAGTATCCGGCAATTCTGCTCTTGTCACCTGAATTGTAGCGCCATTTATCTTGAAGATAACTCCTCGGTAAGGACCGCGCAGAAAACACAGCCCCTCTATTGTAGTAGAGGCGTATTTACAATGCCGTTCATAACAACGGTCGTGGCGTGGATCACATAGAAAACACCTTCTTCTCTTGATGCGTGTAGCAAATAAATGTCTCTTATTTCTGCTGGGAATCTAATCTGTCCTAGCGCAGTCGAACCTAAATCCACGTAAAATTATTAAATAGTTACTTAGTCCGTTAATCTTGAGCTTAATCGGTCAGACTATTCTTTCAGTTAAATACTTAGTTAAGTAGGACAGATTATCATGAAAAGTTACACAGTTTCTCCAGTGTGACTGGTGTGACACTGGAGGAACTGTTTAACTCTCATCATATTGTTAGTGTGACGGACCAGGATAAAACAAATCAAATTTAGGACAGATTAGTTTGTCAGTTAAATATTTAGTGATAAGCCAGGGTGCAGAGTACCCCTGAACCTGGGTTCTTATCAGCTGTTTTTATGTTGCCTGAACCTTATCATAAGCCAGTTTAATTCAATTCAAAACTTCACACATTGCTTCTCTAGGAAGCACCTGAATATCGTCCGCCCAGCGTATTTCTAGATATGATCCGCGAGAAAAACAGGCAGGAATTTGGGTCTTGAACAGACGGCCACAAACAAAGAATTGTCCATTAAGGAGAACTAAACAGGACAGCAAGTGAAGGTGACAATTACTTTGCCAGCAATAAACACCAGAGCGTTGGCGTGGGAACCGAGGAAGGACAAGTGGATGGACAAGAAATAAATGGTTTAATTTATGGCCCAATAACAGTTTCATTGTCAATGTGTTACTGAATGAGGCAGGCAAGAAAAATTCTTCTACAAGTTCTGATGTTTCTTTTGTGAATCCTCAGCAGGTATTGCTTCCAAAAACCCATTCACCTTGTTTTCAGATGCTCATAGATCAACAAGAAAGAAAAAATAGTGTTTTATGTTCCTCAGAAATGTTTGAACAATTTTTCTCAACACTTTGCATGTTGTAAATAACACACCATAAGTCAAATAGCCTTCCAGAACAGCTCCTGTAAATTAGGGCTACGCTGCGTCCCAAAGCGGATTTATGGTTCGGATTTACACGGATTCTTTTTTCCAGAGGTGATATGGCACGGGACAATAGCCCTATATAAGAGACAATAATGAGACAGGAGCGAAGTGCGCAAAGAATAAGAAGAAAAAGAAGAGCCTTATAACGTTTCAGCAAAACCGTGAACATTATAAAACANGGTGACTATGAAGAAAGCAGTCTTCTGGGATTTGGCACCGTGTATATGTGGTGTTAACCGACGTTTCGGAGGAACGTATCGCCTCCATCTTCAGGGTAGAAGGAAATATATAAGAAATCCGCAACTGAAGAGACCGTAAGAACCGGCAAAACTTTTATATATTTCCTTCTACCCTGAAGATGGAGGCGATACGTTCCTCCGAAACGTCGGTTAACACCACATATACACGGTGCCAAATCCCAGAAGACTGCTTTCTTCATAGTCACCGCCGTGAAAGCCTAAAATCATACATTATAAAACACATTCAGAGAATACAGAGCTGGGATTGTTCAGTCGGTATAGCGCCGGGTTACGGGCTGGGCGGTCAGGGTTTGATTCCCGGTAGGGTCAAGAAATTTGTCTCTATCCCACAGGAGCCAACGTAGCCTCTTAACTAAAGAGTACTGGGTGCTCTTTCTCGGTGGGTAAAGCGTCCGGAGTCCGAGTCTTATGTTAAGACCGACTGTGAGTCGGCCAGTCTGTCTTGGAATGAAGCACCCATCTGGGGCTTACGAACATATTTTTATTAGTCAGACGTTTGCGTGTTTGTTGATGCAAGGGGAGGGGAGGCTTTCTCTGACGAAAGGACTGGTCTGTCGTTAAATTGCTGCTGGCCCTCACCAGCGCAGTCATTCTCGGGTCCCGTCGGAGTCATGACCATATTTTACTGTTTCAGATTCGAGACTTCCACTTCTATCGCCTCCTGCAGCTCGCGGGGCTACGGTGGAGGTATCCGACAACGCCTCCAAACGGGATTCATTCTAAAGCGGTCGGAGCGAACTGCCCCTCGTTATATAGCTTCGGTACGGGTCGTACAGAGAACCCCCTTCCAAGAGATTTTATTTTGTTGCGTGCGTGCCTGTTGTATCCATTACCTGGCAACGGTCGTTGTTTACAGAGCCGTTACTTAGCAACGGCTATTGCATAACTGCTTATTTTGCGGCCGTTGCCTACCAATGCGTCTACATGATACATAATTTTTGTCATGATCTCAAACGAATACTACCAGATATTCTCATCTAAATTTAAAAATAAAAATAAAAAAACAATGAAAGAATGATGGGCATGCTAATGGAGGCAGCGATGGGAAGTAGCTTAACTAGAAGACATTAACATACAAGACAGATTATATTGTGTTAAAACAATTTGCCTCGCTAATGAAAATGCAGATTTCACTTATCTTCACTTTAAACTTGATAAAACACTAAAAAAACTGTGTTGTTATTAGCCTACTCGACAGTGGCGGTAGTACATGGACTGTAGTGTTCTTTTTCATTGCGGAATAAAGTCAAAGAAATCAAATAAATTAATCTCCTGATATCGTCGCCAGAAAGAACAATAAACACGGTATCCAGTCACGCAAAATCTTTAATAACATTAGCTGAGTTATGTAACACTGAGATTTTTAACTTGTGACGGCGCGAATATTCGGACGTCCCGAAGGGGAGGTGGCAACTGAAACGCGATAACTACTCGAGCTCTTGCAGCACATTCAGACAGAGCTCGACGGTTTCAAGATGGCGCTGGTAGTTGGTGGACGTGATAGAGTGCTCTCACGAATTTAACGCCGATGAAATCTCTACATTTTCAGAATTATTTGCACTAGATGCTGATGGCGTTAACTGTCCCCTCTACTCTGCTATGAATTTCTTTGCTTCATTATAAAAGCCTCACAAATTATCATAATATTTCGGTTCAAATTTGTTCGATAAGTGTGATACTTTAACTTTTAATCGGCGACATTTTACAGCTCTCAAAGTTGTGTAATCGTCCAGTCCTTCTTGGTCTTCTAACTTGCTGCTTTCCAATACGTTCTCCACTAAAACTTCATAAGCGTTTCTTGTCCGTCCCTTCGTAGCTACATGTTGCAACACCGTAACCTGCTCGTCCTGCAAAGAAGTACGTAACGGGAACCGACAAGTTGCTCTGTATTCGGGAGAATCTCATGTTCCAAACCCGGCCACGACATTATCATGACTGGAATTTTTCATGATTTTTCTCAGTCCCTCCAGGCGAATAAAGGGATATTACCTTTAATTATGTCACAAACGCTTCCTTTCACATTCTTTCCGATTCATATTCATAAGCATCCAATATTCGGACGCTAAGTTACTGACGTCGGAGTTAAACAAAATGCAAATAACATATAGCAAAACTGCAATTTTAAAGAAATACTTCATTTTATTTCAAATAACTCTTCAAACTGTGTACATTTAACGTTGAGGGTGTTTGAGAACAGGGTGTTGAGGAGAATATTTGGACCGAAGAGGGAAGAAGTGACAGGAGGTTTGAGAAAACTGCATGATGAGGAGCTTTATAACTTCTACTCCTCAACAGACAAAATGAGAATGTTTAAATCAAGGAGATGAGATGGACAGGACATGTTGCACGAATTGGGAAGAAGAGGAATGCATATAGAATATTGGTGGGAGAGCCAGAAGGAAAGAGACTAGGAAGAGCAAGACGTATGTGGGTGGATAATATTAAAATGGATGTTAGAGGGATAGGATAGGATGGTATGGACTAGATTGATCTGCCTCAGGACAGGGACCAGTGAACACGGTAATGAACCTTCGGGTTCCATAAAATGATGGGAAGTTCTAGAGTGGCTGAAGAATTGGAAGCTTCTCAAGAAGGGCTCAGCTCCATGGAATTAATACATTTAACGACAAGGGTCTATACTGCGTCTAGATGATTTGTGATGTGTCATCAATGCAGATCATTATGTAATCTTTAAATATTTGTTAGATTCCATTTTCAGCGTAAATTGGGAACCAAACTCACCATACCAGTGGACACACAGGAATTTTATTGCGTAATGTTAGCTATTCATAGCATAACGTAGCCTCAGAGAAGTTTCTTAAAAAGACAGATTCGAGTCTGCATCTGTAACAAATGAACACCGGGGACAGTGCTACACGCGTCACATTTGGCGTACGTTATCTGCCGACTGTGAGAGTCATTTCAATTCTCGGTGTCGCTGACCTGCAGGAAATACTGTAAAGTGACGGTTTCAGTGGAAGAACATACAGACGTCTGGGGCATTAAACCTGAAATATATGTTACAGGAGCGGGAAATTGAAAGGTGCGAGAAAAACTATTGGCGGTGTCTGTCATAGCGAAACGGGCATTGGTAGGTTTTTATTATTATTACCCCCTCCTTTTACCTCTCCTTTCCCTAAAACTTTCCACTAAAATTTAAAGCTATGAAAGTGGACTTCAAGAAAGAGAGAGCAAAAGAGAATAAAATAAAAAGAAAGGAGTTGTAACAATTCTAAACATTAAGAGAAGCAAAAAAAAAAACCATGGTCCATTATGGTCACGTCCGAAGTGTTAAGCGCGGATTTCACACATACATTTCACAAAAGGCTACGGCTCTTTGGGAAAGCGTGTATTAGTCACCCCAGTCAGGATGGGATTTTATTTTAATATGAATTTTTGAACTCAGCGTTCGAGAATGGGGGACGGGGTGTATGGGTGAGTTACAAGTGTCTCAAGATGCAAAGCTTTATGACCCTTTCTGTATGAATGAATATCCGTTTAACTTAACCCGCAGAGAAGCAAAAACAGGGTGTTACAATTGCCTACCCTGTCTTATGAAATTTGTCACTCTGTTGTACGCGTCACTTGCTTAATAATATAACGCCCTTAAAAGTTTAATGGTACATTGTTGAATATAAAATATATCGATAGAAACATTTTTGTGCATATGTTAACTAAGTAACTCCATGGAGCGCAGTCCTTCTTGAGAAGCTATCAGTCGCCCGGCCACTTAAGAATTTCCCACCGATTTATGGAACCCGAAGGTATATTACCATTTTCACAAGATCCAGACGCCGGGTCTCATCGGGGGTGAGATGAATCTATCTCATACCGTCGTCTCCTATATTTCTAAGATCAAAGTTAATATCATCTGCCCCCTACGTCTAGGTCTTCCTGGTGGTCTCTTTCATTCTAGCTGTCCCACAAAAACCCTGTATGCATTCGTCTTTTTTCCCATGCGTCCTACATGCATTGCTCAGTTCATCCTCCTTGACCTGATCTTATATTTCATGCCTATAAAACCCGCTTTATTACTGAACATACACACTTTGGGAGCCCCGATAGCTCGGCCGGTACATCGATTGTTCCGTTCCCGGCAGGGGTGAGAGGCTCTCTCATCTTTGCATCATCCAGACCGACTATGGGACCCACTTGGTCTCCTATCTAAAGGGTACTTGGGGGCCTTCTTCAAGTGCCGAGGAGTAAATCAAGCCAATCAACCGGCAAGACGTGATTAACAAACATAGCTGTGTATCCACTGCCTCCATTTTCAGGTCTCAAGAGACGAGACATCGGTGAACTTCTTCCGGGTTACAAGGAATCACATTTCATCATTGTAGTCGCCTTTGCGAGAAATTCATCATCATCAACATCTCACACTGTTTCTCAATGCGATAGTTTATAGGCCCGTATAGGAACGGCTCGCTCTAATTGCTGCCTACGTCTCGCTTCACTTATTCTTTAATCATGAAGATGGAGGCAGCATGTTCCTCCGGAACGTCGATGAAAATCTATCGGACCATACGTCGTCACATCCGAGAAGTACTCTTCAGAGCTCTGTATCTGTGAGTCTCCTCAACCTACTGGGAATTTACTTTCTGTTCTTAATGAACATTTCGTCACAGTTTCGTCTAATTCGTAATGAAACGATCCCTTGTCGTTTTGCACTGCACCTGCCGTTTCAATTTGTCTCAGTGACGAGTCTTCCATCTCCCTCAGTAACGGGACCACACAATTGTTCTCGTTGCTCCACATTCGAAACAGCAATTGCATGTATGGAAATCACTATTAAATTACATGCTGACAGAAGAAGTGCAAACGGTTCGAGAATTCAGAACAACAAATCATAATACTGTAATAAAAGTAACAACAAAAAAACTACATATCAGTATCAGATTGCCACTCATCGCCAAAAATTATAAGAATGATCAAATCAAGGAGGATGAGATGGGTAGGGCATGTAACACGCAATGGATAGAAGTGCATGTAGGATTTTGGTACGAAAATCTGAATAACAGAGGTCCTTATAAACACCTTGACGTATTTTATTTTTCCTTGGCACTACAGCCCCAGTGGGCCTAGGCCTACCTCCATGAATTTCTCCGTTCACTTCGGTTTTTCTAGATCTTAAACATACGTTAGGACTCCTTGGGCGGGTGATCAGCTCGTCGCAAGGCCTGTACACAGACACACAAAAACTTAACATCCATGCCCTGAGTGGGATTCGAACCCATGATCCCGGCTTCCGAGCGAGCGAAGACAGTGCATGCCTTAGACCGCTCGGCTACCGTGACCGGCACCTTGACGTATATAGGAAGATAATTTTGTGACGTGATGGCGGGAAGCCGGAATAGTGAAATCAGAAAAGACGGCCACTGATAAGAAACAGACCTGTTAAAACATATTCTCGCGGCAATAAATACGAGCATCAATAGAAGAACTGCAGTTTCTATGCAACAGCCGATAAATACCTTCCCCCTCAAGCATGTGACAACAATGGGGAGTCCATTGTTTTAGGGAATGTTATGATTCGTTGATAGGCAATCGTGTTGTAACACTTCGCTACAAGAATGGAAGAAGGTTTCTATGTCGTCCGTGCCGAAGAATTATAAGAGGTTCCAAAATAACCGAGGAGTCAGTCCACTCGTGTGGAGGCGGGGTCGAATACCTCCACCGTGACCCTGCGAGTCGTAGGAGGCGACGAAAAGGGAAGTCTCAAATCTGAGACAGTAAAATATGGCCACGAATCCCAGGGGACTCGGACCCGAAAGAACTGCGCTGGCAAGGACCAGCAGCATATACAAAATACAGACCCATCCTCTCGTCAGAGAGGGCGCCCCAAGAAAACAAGACAGTAACTGTCGAACAGCAATAAATATCTGGTCATGAGTCCCAGATTGAGCTCGACACCAAGAATTACTGACTGACCGAGTGTCAGTCGCAATGTGACTTTGACTTTGACGAGGAGTCAGTCGACTAACAGAGGCCCTGTATATATTTTATGTACATTTATTAACGTGTTTAGTATGTAAAATGTAAATATCCTTTACATTATGACAAATGACTTACTACTGCAGACAATATAAAAGATAGACCGGTCTTCTCGTCAGAGAGGGCGCCCCACAAAAGCAAGACCGAAACTGTCAAACAACAATAAATATCTGGTCATAAGCCCCAGATTGTGTTCGACACCAAGACTGACTGACTGACTGACTGACCGACCGTTAGTCGCAATGTGACTTTGGCTTTCACTGTGCCGAGGATTCGGTCGTATCCGAGAAGCCGTGAGTCAAGGACACAAAGCCTCATGGAAAGGATTTCAGTTCTGTACGGGAGGCTGTGAAGAAAATAGTTAGTTGCAAGACTGCGGCTGTGAAGGGTTGATTTTATGTGTAATATTTGAAGTGTGTAGTTCAGTGAAGACATTGCTGAGATCTGTTACCTAGCAACGACTAGCGTAAGCATTAGTTGAAGACGTTATTTATATGTTATAATTACAGTAATCCTTAGTGTTGTAATCTATTGTAGTTAGACCTTTAAGTGGTCAATAAATCCGAAGTACTCGGAGAAAACCCGCCCCAGTGCAACTTTGTCCACCACAAATCCAACTTGACCAGACCCGGGATCGAACCCGTGCCGCCGCGGTGGGACGTCAGAGACTAACCGCTTCAGCTGATTTCTTTGAGGCGATATGCTCTTCCGAAACGTCAGTGGACTTCTGATTTACATGGCATTACAACCCAGAAGATTGTGCTCTTCATTCCCAGCGCCGTGAGACCGTCATCTGCTACATCAGTAATCCAATTCGCTCAAATTGACACAATCCTTTCAAAAGAAACACACGTGATGAGAGAGCCAGCCTCAGACAACGCCATTAGCATCAATCGACGTTACATAGCGCAATTACTGAAAACTTCGTAAACTAATCGACGACAAAATTGATTTAACGTTACTTTATTCAATTAAATATCTCGTAGCAAATGGAGGTCGAGTATAAACAAAATACAGTCCATAAACCCGCATAAAAGAGAGCAAAAGAAGGGGAAATAGCTGAAGAATGAAGCTATTAAAGCTGAGGCGAAGAATTTGTTAACTGTGATTAGACTTAGTTGGAGAGTGCGGGGAGATGAAGGAAAGAGGAGGAATGGGAGTCTCAAGACGGATACAGGACGGATGGCAGGCCATGGTTCGACATCATGCGTCTCGACTCTGGTGGTCCCGGGTTAGGGCAACGAATGACCCCGCCCCCTCCCCCTTGTGGAGAGATGTCAGCTATAGAAAATGGAACTGGTACACAGAGAAACACAATGCGGTAATCACATATGGAGACTGGACACAGGCCCATACATAGAGGTGGTGCCTTCGCATAATGACACCTCCCAGAACTCGTGAAAACAACCAATAGCAATGGTCTTTCATAGTAGAGGGAGAATTTTGAATGGGAATAAAAGGAAAACTACAATGAAACCAAGGAAAAAATGGAGGGGGAAGGGTGTTAACAGTTACCCTATACTTATTTCATCTAACATCCCTTTTCAAAATCAGAATCATCCCTGGTTTAGTTTGGTTATACTCACCCCCTTCAGCGTAACAACTGAACCCCAAGTTCGCAGTAGATGGACAATGAAAGGAAGAGGGTGCTTCGTGTATTTCGGTTACTGTTACAAGGGATGGTAAGGGAGATACGACACAAGGGGTTGGTTAGTGTGTGTGTCCATGTTGGGGGAAGTTAAGGGTAGCGGCGTAGTTCCTCAATTTTTGATCAGAATCATGGCTGGACAAGCGGGGTTAAGCATACACCCACTCTTCTCAGGATATTCATTCCAAGGTAAGAAACATTTTTTTTTAAAAGTATTCTGTTTCCCATGGTGAGTCTAATAAAGCAGACTGCAATGTTAGATGATATAGAGCAAGATATCCAGCTTCGCAACACAAGAAGTTGTCACACGAAACAAGTTGTTTTTCTAAATTAAAACAGTTTACCAAGGCTCCGTGAAATTATAACATGAGATGTTTTTATTTATTTAATTTAAAATAATTGAAAATTTGACCTATTTCGACACCAGAATGTCATCCTCAGGAGCGTTCGATCAGTCAGTATGCTGGTAAATTTGTTTAAGTTTTGCCGTTTGTCTTTGACTAAAGTCGATGCGTTGATGACAAAACTTATACCGAAAAAAAGTATAACAATTATTGTACAGAACGTATAGGGCTTTAATAATTGTGAAATTAAAAATATGGTTAAAATGTGAGTAAACATTTATTCAGTAAAAAAACCAAAAGAATTCAAATGATGGCCTATTCCAATTTCGGCCGGGACATCTTTATCCCTGGGGTCGACTCAAGTATCTAACAAAAATGGGTACCAGGAATCTTCCTGAGGAAAAAGGCCGGCGCGTTAGTCTGACAGCCTCACCTTCAATTGTGAGCTGATTGTCTAGAAAAATATGAAATCCTCGACGTCTCAAAACCCGTTACAGGGATAGCTTTGCCTTTGCATTATATTAATAGTAATGAACTCTTCAACATGAGATGAACTTTTCCATTCATATATTAAGAAATGTTACAAAACAATGTATGAGCCTAGAAAATTAAAAAAGAATAGGAATATTATTGCAATTAATTTTATATTTTCATATGATGACGTTTGGGGCACGAGGTAAGTAGTTGGTTGAAGCACTATGCTACAAGCTGGAAGGTCGTGGGATCGAATCCCAATGAGGTGGATCTTTTCCAATGTACCTAATCCTTCCAGCCGCACTATGGACCTGGGGTCGACTCAGCCTCTAACAGAAATGAGTACAAGGCATATTCCTGAGGGTAAAAGGCGGTCTGGGCGTAAGGCTGACAAACTCACCGCAATCTGTGAGCCGATTTTCTAGAAAAGTGGGAGCCTTGACGTCTCACAACCCTATGGGTCTCCATTTCTAATAGTCTTATGTAAGGAAACGAAAATACAGTTGTAAATAATTCGGTGATCTCATTTCAGCCAATTTAGGTTGTGCGTCCTGAACTCATTTGACCTCGGACATTAACATAGTCACGACTGCATTCACATTTAAATTAATGCGATCAGTTGGTGCTAACAAGTACTGGCCAGCAGACAGATTACTGCATTAGTTTCTTTCCCCAACCCCTCTTCACCTCATTTATCCAAACTTCGTAATGGGGATAACTCAGCGGGGAATATTTCCCTCTCTCACTGTAGGTAGGTGGTCTCTTCTCATCTGGAGTGTTTTTCGGTGTAATTTATTGCTTCCATCTTGAACAATTCTTCTTCTTTTGCCCACACTTCGGGAGCATCTGTTGGTTACTCCGGCACGAATCACTTATCCACCCATTACACGTCTCTTCTCTCTTCATATTTCTAAGCCTTCCATTTTTTATGAGGTTCTATTGCTACTTTCTCTTTATTATTTACCTCGATGTCATGTTTTTGTTCGAGTTATTTTGTTGGCTGAATTGTCACGAAGTTTCATCGTCATTTCAAAGTCACACAGACTGAATCTACTACAGCACAGGCTCATAACCGTTTCCATTTCGCGCCTCATGTTTATTCCAAGCATTCTTATAGGAAAATAAGCTATTAATGCTTTACAAGAATTTAGACAAAACTATCGACTAGAACTAAAAGAAGAAGCACTGAAACGAAGTTTCCGCGTGATGACGATTTGAACATAAGTAGGGGCCTATATGATCACAAATATAGTAAACTACTTGTAAAATATGCCGGTCACGGTAGCCGAGCGGTCTAAGGCGTGCACTGTCTTCGCTCGCTCGGAAGCCGGGATCGTGGGTTCGAATCCTACTCAGGGCATGGATGTTTGTGTGCGTTTTTCTGTGTTTGTCTACAGGTAGAGGCCTTGCGACGAGCTGATCACCCGCCCAAGGAGTCCTACCGTATGTCTAATATCTAGAAAAACCGAAGTGAACGGAGAAGTTCATGGATGTACGCCTAGGCCCACTGGGGCTGTAGTGCCAAGGAAAAAAAAAAGTGTAAAATATTTCTGAGGATGAATCGTCATCAGATAGTCATGTAGCTCATTACGTCATCAGTGAAAATTACTAGATTCTAGGCTCTCGGCCAACAGACCAAGGGGCGAGGGAAGTTTTTATCCCTGTCCTCTGTCTTCATATGAACCGGGATAGCACAGTCGGTATAGCGATTGGCTACGCGCTGGACGACTGAGGGGTCGGAGTTCGGGTCCCAGTAGGGTCAAGAATTTTCTCTTCTCCAAATCGTCCAGACCGACTGTGGGGTTCACCCAACCTCCTAGCCAATGGGTACCGGGGGCTCTTTCCCCGGGGGTAAAGCGGCAGGGGCGTGAAGCTGACCACTCACCTCCAGCTAGTGCCGAGGTCAAGAAAATATGGATCTATATATCCACTGCCCCATACGCTTTCATGGTGTAGTTAAGCACAGGGACAACTTTACCATGACCTATCTTCACTGTCCCCGATGGAGCACAATCCCTTCCTCCTACCTCTGTGTGTCTGTTGAGCCGAAACTCGTATATGAACACTAAATCGTCCTATTCACTTCGACCCTGAAGATGGAGGTATCGTGCGCCTTCGATACGTCGGCACCACAGCCCAAATCCACACAGTGGAAGGATGCAGCAGTAGAATCAGCTTAAAAGCCTACGTCAGTAAATATGCTTCATGCATTTGATTAAGATCTTTATTTTTTCCTTGAAAAGTTTCTTTTTTCAAAGGGCGCACGTCATAAAAAGGTAAAAACTATCCTTGTAACAGGCCGTGGAGGCCCATAGGGGTATGAGACGTCGAGGCTCCCACATTTTCTAGTCAATCGACACACAGATGGCGGTGATGTTTTCAGCCTTACGCTCCTGCAAGCCGCCCTTTACCCTTAGGAAGATCGCTTGTCCTCACTTCTGCTAGAGGCTGAGTTGACTCCAGGGTCATAGTGAGGTTGGAAGGTTTAGGTCAGCTGGAAAACCAATGACCTCATCGGGAATCAAACTCGTCATCTTCCGGCTTGTAGCATAGTGCCTCAACCAACTACACTACCGCTTACGAAGTAAAAACAGCAAAAAATTCGTGGTTGTAAACAGGGAAATTGAAGTGCACTATGCAGTAATAGACTTGTTTATAAAATAAATGAACGTAACAGGCATCATCAGCAGTAGCATCAGGGAAACGGATTGACTCTCAGAGTATGAATATTGGAGAATAATTTTAGGTCGTGTTGGTAAACTATTGAACATATCGTATTTATCATCCTGGCTTATTTTTATTCTTCTGTTAGAATAACGAATTATCTGATATCGACCAGTCACGGATGGATCTACATGTATGGGGGCCTCGGAATAATCAAAATGTGGAGGCCCCTGTCAGTAACTCAAATTTAAGTTTTTTTTTTTGGCTTACAATAACTAAAAGCACAGAGAAACTTCCGTGATTAAAAAAAAACACAAATGTCTCAGTAAAATCTGTGGGCTATATTTCTATTTTGTGGGAGCCCAGGGATGACTCCTCCGGTCGGTGCCCCATTAAATCTGGACCTATCACAAATAGTTGGAATTGACTGTTGGTAGAAGGCGGAATTTCTAAAAAAGTAAATCACGTCCATGTAAACAAGATACACATTTCAGAAACAACAAAAAACATAACGTCATACATTTTCCCCCAGCTAATCCCCCTACATAGGGCTGCTACCACTGACGCATTCCAAGTACAGAGACCTACCCTAAAAGCCTACAATTCAGGGGTCAACACTTATTGGTTCAGTCCTTCAATCACAAAAAATTGTACGCGCCATAAATTTCTTTATAAGAGAAGCGGCGCATAACCACGCCGTTATAACTGTAGAGGTTAAGAATCTATGGAGCTATACCTACAGAACTATACGTCTTTATAGCGTCATACTTAATCAGGCACATGGGCAACTATACTTCTACATTGGGTCCAACTTTCTTAGTAATTTAATTATAAATAGAAATCACTGCTATCCTTGCCGGCAACACAAATAAAATGCATGTCAATAACGTATATATGTATAGAGACTGAGGAAAAGCATGAAGAATATCAGTTAGGATAGTCGGTATCCGATAGGTGTTCGAACCTGACACCAGCTGAAAGAGACTCAGTCCAACTATGGAAATTTTTAAGAAATAATTCATTATGGCTTACAAATATTAATTTAAGTGTCTTGGTTATTACAACTTATTAGATTATTGTTTCGAGGTGCTTCTGCAATATCGTGAGAGATCGTATGGAATATCCATGAATACATGGAAGGATAATATTAAAATGGATCTTAACGTAACAAGATTGAATTACAGTTATGTGAATAGAAAAATAAACAGGATAAAGAAAAGATTAAGTCAACTGCAGTTTATAAAGGCAGAGGCTAGATTTGCTCTCTAAGACACTGAGAGACATACAGAAATGTGGTGATGAAGTTGAATGCTTATAATCTGAAGGAGGAAACAGAAAACAAAAACCGGCATGAGCATGTCCTTTAAGGTTGTATGAAAATGCGTATAATTAGAATGATAATGTCAAGGAGAATTAGACAGTCAGGGCATGTAGCATGCACGGCGACGACTCGGTAAACACGCTCCCGCGGAAAACAATACGCATTGAAATATCGAAGTATTGTTGGAAACGGGGGTTTTCTGTTGGTCCGTGCAGAGAAGTTATAAGCGAGACGAAGTTTAGAGCTTATTTAATAGCTTGATTGTGAAGAGAAGACTAAGAAGCTGGTGCAAAATGGCCGCCAGACCGGGAGTTAATCAGTTGAAATACTAAGATCAGTTGCGGGATATTCTCCGGATAGAAACGACGTGAGCACAGAAGCTGAGGAATCTCTATCGTTAAAATCCGTTACCAGGAAACGACTAGTGAAAGCAAACTGAGAAGACGTAACGTGTACTCTAGTGATTTGTAAAATGTGCGGATAAGCGATAAAGTTATAATTATTTGTAGCTACGAGTGGTGTGTGTATAAGTGGCCTATAAATTTATTCACCAATCCGAACCCCGTCTATAGTCACATCCCTTCACGTGACAATATGAAGTAGACAATTTCCTACGTAACTGAGGGTCTAGTAGCTTTTCAACAAGGACGCTGTTTCAAGGAGTTAGTTCCTTATTTGTGGTATCATAAAATATGAATGACCTCTTCTCATTTCACTAAAATTCCCAATTAATCATTATGTTA
>NW_019743147.1:1321396-1423684 GCF_002891405.2 Cryptotermes secundus | reverse complement strand
GGGGAGAGGCAAGTTGGAAATGTTTTTGCAGGAATGATCGACTGAGTTCTAGCAATATCAAAATGAGGGATCTTGTAGGTACTTTACACAATTTATCTGTAAATTGGGATGGTTGAGTCAGTAGACTAGCTGACCAAGGGTTCGATGTAATAGGCAGGACATTTAGCATATGTGCAGAGTGAAGAATATGAAATCCTGGCGTTCTAAGAAGTACAGATTATAAAATGCGAATAGTAATTTAATTAATTATTATTCCAAACATGTATTATATCTAAGCATGTTATAAAATTAATAGGTATGTTACAGAATACCAAGACTGATCAGGCAATGTGCTTTTAGCCTGCTTTCCTTATTTAAAAAAAAAAAGAGGAGGCTTATGATATAATCTTGCTGTCTGTATATCCGTCTGTATTTGCCAATGTCTTGTATTCCATTTTGTTTTTAATTTTAGGTTTATGAGATCACCTTGCTGTCTGTGTATTCCCTCTAATTTTTGTTAGGAGACTTCAGAAATCACCTTAATATCTGTGTGTCCCCAATTTTTTGGTTTCCTATGCAGTCTTTGTCGTATGAAATAAAATTATGTGAGTAGTTCTTTTCAGAAAGGATGAAGGACGCAAACAGATCCATTGCCCGAAATGTTGTTTTTTTAGAATACTGAACGATGGACAAAGTCCAAAAAAAACAGTAACCCCGAAACGAGGAATTTATTGAGCAGCTGAGCGACTACCAGACACAAAAAAGTATTTTACTCGTAGTTTGTGGATCCTGACGCTGTCAATATCCAGACTACAGAGCGTGAAATTGTAGGTTCCCTTATGGACGATGATTTCGAATAGATGAGGAATGAAGCGGCCCTGGACTAACAGAGATATTCCGGTATTTATTTCGATAACTGAGGAAATCCACGAAAGACCTCAGTCTAGACAGTAGGCATATCTGTCCAGATTCGAAAGGAGAACCTCAAGAATACAAATCTAAAATTTTACCTCTAGACCAACCTGATCTATGACTCAAGAAAAGCTCCGATTATGGAACCAGGAACAAAACAAACTCCGTGGCCTGTAGTCCGCAAACGAACTATACCGACCGTGCGACCGCAGCTTGTCGGCGAAGTTAGTGCCATCTTCTGTGGATAGAGAGCGTCACGTGGTCAGCGCAACGGATCCACACGGCTGTTAATTTCGGTTTTCTAGACCGGAGCCGCTATTTCCTTGAAATATCTCCACAATTATCCTCATGAGGCTCAGTGAACCCCGTTTCAGACCCATTACTTCTTAGAAAATTTGACAGCGCCGAGAATCGCATCCGGGACCTCTGGATCTGTAGTCAGGAATTCTGACCACCTGACCATAAAGGCGGTCCTAGGAAACAGAAAATAAATATGACAGAGTATTTTAAAAGTAATTCTATGTTAATAAAATTATGAGTCCGTTACAGGGGAAGTACCCATCTCATTCTAGTCTGTATCTTCTTAGTCTTAAGTTAACCATCCCAATCTAATGAATGGAAGCTAGTCAACGGGCAGAGGACCCAGCGAGCCACGCATTCGACACGCATCGCCAACAACTAAACAAGAGATTGAGAAGTCAGCACAGAAGCCCGTGCCGGACCGTCAGCAGTGTCAGCCCCTTTTCTTCTTACACTGGGCGGTACAGATGATGATCTTCAAGTTGTCTCGTTGATGATAGATGATGATGCCTCTCTTCACCCCCTCCTCACTTTTATCTGAATGAGTGAGGTCATAATGTGGGGGCGTAGCAATTAATGTGAGTGAATGGATAACCTTCGGGTAAAATTCATTTAGTGCCAAGACCTCATGAGGATCGAGTATAGTCCGACGCAACACAGAGTGGAACAAGCTACACATTTGGCACGGTATACATGGATGACTTCTTAAAACAGAGAAAGAATAAATCTAATTTAAGGAGCTGCAAAGAGAAATCCGAGGGCCATGGCAACACAGAATGAATCACGTCAAGTGAAACATGACATTTCTATTGTTTCCACGAACAGTTAATAAAGAAACAGCAAAAGAATGAAACACACAAAAATCGAGTTGAAACACTGTATTTATAGAAGGAAGCAATATTTTTCTCACATTCATCTGCTTTATTTGTGTACCAGATACTCAGGAAATAAAAAGTATTGTGACATGACGCCTGAAGTTCGGAATAGTGGAGCCTGAGACGTCCATGCTAAGCAACGACTCGTGTTTCTAATTCAAGCATAGCTCAAATTATGTAACATTTTCTTCAGGAAACTATCTAAAACAACCAGCAACTACGCCTTCTTTTCTAACGCATGCGTTCAATGCTATAATTAGACTGTTTCAATTTCTGACATGCAAGCTTAAGTCTGCTAATGATATCGGACCTCAAATGACGTGGCAATTTCTTTCGCACTGATAAATTGTTCTTAATATTTGTTGAGTAGCAGCTATTTGCTTTACATAATGTTGTAAAGGCCACAGATACACACAGAAATCATTACCTTCGTTGCTTTAGTTCTCTAAAATCAATTTAGTTATTTCTGATTAAAATAATACTACTTGTTGTTTTGTACGGATAAAAGACTTGATGTCTCATCAAAAGAGAAGAAACTGAGAATATGTGAGATGAGGTGACGAGCAAAATATTTTGACCGAAGAGGGAGAAATTGTGAAGGGACGATAAAGTTGTCCCTGTGCTTAACTAATTAAGCACTATGCTATGAAGGTGTATGGGGGAGTGGATGTATAGATCCACATTTTCTTGCTCTCGGCAGTAGTAGGAGGTGACTGGCAGCTTCACGCCCTTGTCGCTTTACCCCGGGGAAAGAGCCACCAGTACCCATTGGATAGGAGGCTGGGTGGACCTCAGAGCGGGTTTTGACGATGTGTAGAAGAGGAAATTCTTGCCCCTGCGGGGACTCGAACTCCGACCCCTCGATCGTCGAGACCGTAGCGAGTCGCTATACTGACTACGTCATCCCGGCTCGAAGGGACGATGGGGCGAACAATATTATGGGCAGATTCATACTGTGTTGCCTTCACCAGATATTATTATGGTGAATAAACGAAGGAAAATGAAGTGTGTGGTATATGTATCGCACATGGGGAAATGAAAAATGCTTACAAAATATTAGTCAGCCTCAAGAGAATTAACCGTCTGGGGAAAACAGGCGTAAACGGGAGGACATTCTTAAAACTGATCTTAACAGGAAGAAGTTTGGATTCAGCTGTCCTAGATTAGAGGCCATTGGAGGGCTCTTGTAATTCGGGTTACAAATCTTCGTTTCCTATGAAAGGCGGGGAATTATTTGACCAGCTCATCTACTGTCATCTTCTAAAGAAAGAATTATATGTTTCATACAGGAATGTGCTTGAAAATATGTGGGGTTTGAGGTTCTACCTTCGGTGGTTTTGAAGAGTTCTGCCTTCTGGGATGTAACGCCCTGTATTCCGTTGAAAGTCAAAAGACGTTTCGGGAAAACTTGTCGCCTATAACATCTCATTGTGAAAGCAAGCGGAAAATGAAGATCTGTTTGCCACCTGCTATCACGCTGTTATTTTTCTTGGCTTATTCTTCAATCCTGAAGATGGATGAGACATGTTCCTCTAAACATCGGTTGATTTTCAACGGACTACATGGAGTTGTATCCCAGAAGACAGAACTCTTCTGTTTGAGAATAAATAATTCTTTCACCTCTTTTGTCTCGAAAAGTCATTTTTCCATTAGGCATCACGCTCTGAGGCGTTGCTATGGTTACAGGACAGGGGAGGGTGAACCAGCTGGGCGGCGTATTCATCAACGGGCGCCCTCTGCCGAACCATATCCGCCTCAAGATCGTGGAGATGGCAGCTGCCGGGGTTCGACCCTGCATCATCTCACGACAACTGCGTGTGTCACACGGCTGTGTGTCCAAGATACTGAACCGTTATCAGGAGACTGGCAGCATCCGCCCTGGGGTTATAGGGGGTAGTAAGCCGAGAGTAGCAACCCCGGAGGTGGAGCAGCGTATCGAGGACTACAAGAAGGCCAACCCGGGCATCTTCAGCTGGGAGATCCGCGACAGACTCATCAAGGTACGAAGAGTGACGGGTAAGCCCTTCACTAAAATGAATTGGCTTTATTTGTTTCTACGCCGACATCTCCTGCTGCAAAACTCGGGGTCTCATCCTACGGCAAATATCATTAGAGCAATTGAATATAAGAGGAAATATAGATGGGACATGGACGGGCCGAGAAAAATGTGCAAAATTTTGGCAGAAGATCTTGAAGGTAATAAACTATTTCAGAGACTTAGATGGAGAAGGAGCATATTTGTGACATGATACCTGAAAGACGGATTAGTTTACCCAGAATAGACGGTCGTTGCTAGGCAACGGCTCCTTAAACACGTGTACTCGGCAACGGATACGGATGTAATAACAGGAATTCTTGGAAACTGTGTTTTCATGCAGTCTTTGACGCGGCTATAAAGCGAGGGCCATCGGGAAAATTAATGGCTAGGAGTTGTGACCATGATCTAATTGTGAGATGGTAGTCAGCCGGCAACGAAATAAACATGAGAGCAGACGAGAACCGTAACCTAGCGACGCATAGTGCAGGCCGTTACGGAATTACGAATAACTGTCAAACAGTAATAAGTATCTTGTCATGAGCCCCAGATGGGACTCGACACCAAGACTTACTGACTGACCGTCAGTCGCAATGTGACTGACTTGAGAAGTGAGTCGTAAAATGAGAACGAGAGTGGGGCGAAGGAAGAAGGGTTCGTCTGAAGACTGAATGTGGATTCTTGTAATTCATTGTGATTACTAGAGATTGAAAAAAAAAACAGGTGTCAATAAATCCAATCATCCAATCCAGAACCTGTTACTATTAGTCACCGAACTCAATATATTTCCCCGAGTTTTACACCACTGATAGTAGTAAAATGTTTAGATTAAGTTTAGCAACACATTTACATTTAACATAACACATCAGAACGGACATTGTCAACACAGACAACATGACAAACGAATCACACAGACACATATTTTTTTATTGCTAGTGGGGTGTGACTAAGTCCCTTGTACTGCGGCCACTTCTGGCCTATTGTACCAGCCCCAGATGATAGGTGAGGGTGATTGTGGAGCAGTTGGTGGAATGAAGATTGGCAGGGAAACCGAAGTACTCGGAGAAAACCTGTCCCAGCGCCACTTTGTCCACCACAAATCCCACTTGACCAGACCCGGGATCGAACCCGGGCCGCCGCGGTGGGAAGCCAGCGACTAACCGCTTGAGCCATGGCGCGGCCCAAGAGACACATAAGAAGTGAAAGATGTGAACACCCGCCAATGTCGTAGCTATAAGATAATTTGCGTAAGTAACCTGATGATGGCCACATGGGCCGAAATATGTCGCGTAGTAACGAATGTGTACAAAATTAGTACAACTGTACACAGCTATGTTGGGCGGACCGTCATATACAGTGCGTTCAGTTAAGGAGGAAACTTCGCAACACCGCTGATCCGGCCCAACATTCCTCACAGTTAGCTGCTGTAAATGCTGATAGCAGAATGAGTCATTAGCGCCGTTACAGTTAAAGTTACAGGAGCAATCTGTGAGGAACCTTGGGCCCGGTGAACGGTGTTGCGAAGTTTCCTCCTTGATTGAACACCCTGTAGTAGTAGTATTCTGAATATTTGTTAGAAAAGCATGTAAAATCATGCACAATTACTTTCTTTCATTTCCTGTTAAATATAAAATGTTTTAGTTACAATGACTTCAGAAATAACTTCATGAAATTGTGACACAAAATCTTAAAACTTCCTATATATGCATTTCATCGCAGTAGGTCTAAATACTTATACCCCCGCTCCTAAGCAGACACGTATTACGAAGTTCCTGAACATGGAAACATTTCATCTTACCTTTTGATCTTGATCGCAGCGGCCCTGTTTCACACCCGAAGGCGCAGTTCCTTGTTCTCAGAGCAGGACAGCTCCAAGTAGGTTACTGCGGCACAAGACACTGTACCCATAAGAAAGCGGACATTAACTAAAGGAAAGATAGTTTATGTTGCTCGTCCAACATATTGATTAACCAAGCAGGCAACCAAATTATTCCATGCAGAAAAATCCTGCCTAAGATGCTAATAGTTGCTCAGCTAGCCACTAAATTCCCACCATTTTATACAACACGAAAGTTCATTACCATATCCATAACAGCCCGAAAGATAAATCCAGCTCACATCCTCTAATGCCACTGCTTTAAGATCCATTCTAATATTATTTTCCCGTCTGGGCCTAGTTATTTCAAGTGGTCTCTTTCCTTCAGACTTCCATACCAGAATTTTAAATGACACTGCGTGCTGCACGCTTCGCCAATTTCATCTTCTTGACCTGATTATTCTAATAATATCTCACGAGCAGAACAAATTAGCCGATCACAGTGGCCGCGCGGCCTGCTCCAACACTGGGATCGTGGGTTCGAATCCCACTTCAAGCATGGATGTCTGTGTGGGTTTATTCTGTGTTTGTGTTGTTCTGTGTATTGGACTCCACCCCGCACTAAGCGAAACGCTGGTTGGATATGTAGCATGGGGGGATTTGAGATAAACGAACAAGAATTTTGTTACAGGACCTCAAAGTGAAGAGATCGCAGCTAGTTCTCTAAAGTGACTTATCTTCCCTTAGGTTTTTGGAGCGAACTCTTGTACAGTCCCCATAAAATTAGTCTATATAGGGCAGTATTTGACGTAATGCTTGTCTGTTTGCGGATAGTTCGTTCCCATGGAAATCAAAAGCAAAAACTAATCTCAGATATTTACGACAGAACCAACAGGCGACAAAATAGACGGCAATGTTTCAGTCGCTATTAAATTTCCTGCCGTTCGCTAAAACTGTATATCTTGGCTATCGCAAAACTGTCTTTCCTGAAAATTTCCAAGTTCATGATGTACATATTCAGTGAAATCGTGATTTAAACGTGCATTTCAAAGATCATAATGTGAAAGAGTGAATCAATGGAAGGGTTATCTGTGAAAACCACAGATAGGAACGGGAAGTGTCAAAAATTGTCCTGTTGAACTTTAAACAGGCAATTCGCCCGGTGTCACTATCACACCTATTCAATTCAAACAGACTTGGAATAAGAATGCGGGTAGAAAACTGACGTAGAGCATGCCAATTTAACAAGACACAGACTTTACTGTCACATGCTTGCCCACGAAGGAAACGGCTGAGCTTCAGCAGGTAGCGCAGCCTCCTAGGCGAGACTTGTGCCCATTCTCCTCTCACACGTATTGTATGATAACCGGTAAAATATCACCATATTCTCAACACTTTAACCTCCATTATCGTTTTAGCTATGATCACTCCTCCATTAATTGTGCCTGTTCTGGAGTTATTTTAGTTTTCTAAACTCCCATAGACCTTCAAGGGAAGACACAACTTGAGCAACCTAGCCTCAAATTCCGAAATAATTATCAGAATTAATTTAAAAGAGAAACAGGCACGTAGGGTGTAAGCGGAGTTAAACTACATGAGATCTGAGGTTCTAACATTGACACAAAATAAAAAGGTAAAGCTATCCCCGTAACAGGCCGTGGAGGCCCAAAGAATTGTGGGACATCGAGGTTCTCATATTTTCTAGACAATCGGCTCACAGATGTCGGTGAGGCTGTCAGCTTCACGTACCGGCCGCTTCCGACATTTGTTAATATGAAAATTCTACCGTAAAAATGTAGGCAGAATGTGCCTCTGAAACGTCGGCAACGTCGTTAGGAACCACGCGTTATAACAACTCAAGAATAAATTAATAATAGTATGAAAATTTTTGCCTTCCAGGATTTGATGGCGTGTAGTCCGGGTACCAGCATTTAATGGAACCTGCTGTTTCCGTCTTCAGGGTAGAAGCTAGAGGAAGTAGGTTCCTCCGAAACGTTCGTAGTTATCCACGAGATTACACAGAGTCACATATCAGAAAAACATCATGCAACACATTTTGATACTCCGCTGCAGAAGACGGAGAGAGTGTAATGAAACTCCTTAATGATGATAATAATAATAACAACAGGGTTAACATTTTACTGGTGTGCTCATAAATAATAGCGTCCAGGGTTATAGATTTGGTGGGGAGATGCCTCGCGCGTGATGTACAAATTACGTCATTTAACCACCACTACCCCCGTGCCATCCCGGTATATCACCCTTGTCTATTTCTTAATGTATCGGATGCTGGAAGGCAATTGGAGCCGTGACTTGAAACGCCTCCCCTGTGGTTCCTCTATGATAGCCCATTACACTCCTCAGCTATGCGTGGAGTAGCCTATCAGGGGTGCACAAACTCCAGTTTCATACTTATTTATATTGTGACGTGTAAATCCATTATTTGGCAAATCCCACAACACACACACGACGAACAATACTGGAACAGTGTTTTCTCCGTGTCCGTGAAGCTTACACATGCTGGATGACATCATACAACAATACTGGAGTAGTGTTCTCTTTGTGTCCGCGCAGCATTCGCATGAGTGGTGACGGCACACAACGTGACGTGTTTTCTGCGACGCATGTCCGAGCCGCGTCTATATAAGGATGCCAGTTTGAAGCGATAGAGCGGAAAGAGAATGGGAGTTCAGTTCAGTCGCCGGTAGGACACAGCCACGGGACGTTCATAGTTGAAGGAGAATTAGAAGTCGGCCTGTACAGACATAACGGGCGAATTGAAGACTTTATGTATACTGTAGTTCAGTCATATTAGAAGCGTGTGATTTAGTGAGACTTTTATATTTCCTGCGTTGTAGATCTGTTTCAAGGAAACGGATAGTGAAGACCAGTAGAAATAGACTTAGATTAGCGTGGAGCGTGAAAATCAGTGACAGTGTTATAATTACTTCTACTTCCGTCCTGTAAGTAGTCAATAAATCCAATTACCAATCAAAACTCCGTCTGTAGTCACTAATACAAGTGAAAATATTTATTTAGAGGCTTTGTTTTTAGATTTGGACTGTAGGTTGCGTTTGGGAGGTACGGCAGAAATTAGCGGGGCAGTGGTTACAGTGTGGAGGACGCACTATTAGTGAAAACTTATAAATAACCTCCACACACCCTAAATCCTTAACTCAGTTGACTCGACCAAACACACAGCGCATGCTGTTGAAAATCGCCAGGTCTATGCGAACGGACAGTATTTGTAGCATATTTAATGACCGTGTCAATAATTAAAAATATTGGGACGTGTTGGGATCTTTGTGCGTGACTTATAAGACTGGCTATGGATTGGATGATTGGATTTATTGCATTTTATACATTCACAACTCGGGACTACAGGCAATACAGCGCTATCGCCGATCTACACACTTTACATTTCACCGTTACACACACACTAGGATTCTCGGTCTTCATCAGTCGTATCCTTGCAACGTATTTATAACCGTCTCACTGTCACTTCCAATCACATATGAAGTCTTCTTGTCACAGTATAATTCTTTGTTGCCATTTCTTCTCAATCACCGTCGACTGCCATCTCCAGAATTCAACCAATTCCGACACCAACTTCCAAATGAACTCTTCTTTAACTGAATTATGATCCAGTATGTGGAGTACCATTGGTATGTGATCTGAGCCCAAAATGTCGGAGACAATAACGTCTGACACTCTGATGTGTTGGTGGACCACAATATCCAGCACATCGCCATTTCCAGCAGGAGAATGAGTGGGACATTGTGCTGCTGAAACTTCGAATTCATTCAAATCAAACAAGGCCATGAATTTCTCACCTGAAGGGTTTGAAACTGCACTATTTCAAAATGGGTGTTTAACATTCAGATCGCCTGCTAGAATAGATCAGAGCTCAGGTGACAACTGACTCTTCTCAACTGAACCCTTATTTATAACAACTTTGCACGAACCACGCAGAAAATACAGCATATATTGTTAATGAGGAGTGTTTACTGATCCGTTGCTTAACAATGGACATCCTATTGTTGCGTCAGTTTGCTTCCGCGGGAATGTGTTACCCGAGTCGTTACCCAACAATGCGTATACACGTCAAAATATGTTAACGTAGAATGAATTATTTATATGTAAGTAAAAAAGTGAAGTAAAGCTATCCCTGTAACAGGCCGTGAAGGCCCATAGGGTTGTGAGACGTCGAGGGTCCCAGATTATCTAGACAATCGGCTCAAAGATGGCTGTAAGGTTGTCAGCCTTACGCGCCGGACACGCTTTACTCCTCAGGAAAATTATTTAATTAATTCCTGGTACTCATTTCTGTTAGAGGCTGAGTCGACCACAGGGCCATAGTGCGGCTGGAAGGATTAGGTCAACTGAAAAAATCCAATGACCTTATCGGGAATTGAACCCGCAACCTTCCGGCTTGTAACACAATGCCTCAACCAACTACGCTACCGCGTGCCTCAAATCATTTATATGTCCTAATGAAAACCCGAAGGACTGAAATATATAAAATTATATCGTATGTGTGGCGCTGTATTTGAATGCAAGAGGGTGGAAGTAACAGGAGGCTGGAGAGACACGCATAACGAGAAGTTCCATAAGCTGTATGATTCATCATACATTTAGTGAGGATGATAAGAACAAGCAGAAAGAGAATGGCTAGACATGTAGAGAGTAGAAATGAGCAATTCATATAAAATTTTGATCAGGATTTAAGACACATTTTGAAAATGGAAGTAAATTAGAAGATATTATTAAAATGAAGCAAAAAAAATGAGGGATGGAAGAGTGTGGATTGGATATATGTGGCTCAGGACAGGAATCAGTGGAGGGCTCTTCCTTCAGGTTCCAGGAAATGTAGGAAATTCCTTGACTTGACAGTCACGGCTTAAATGTTACTGCTGGGAAATGTAGTTACTCCTATTTGGTTCGTTCATGATCAGCAACGTTTGCATTAGAATTAAGTCAAAATATTCCCTGATAAATTATTACACTTGCTGACTTCTGACTTTTCGAAGGCGTATGGCCTTGTCGTCAGATAAACTCTTTCTTTTTTAAGGATTATACTAGTATCCTCTGGAACATAACGTAATGCAGTTCGCTGAAACCAACAGACGTTTCAGAGGAACATGTGTCCACATCTTCAGGATCGAAAAATAAACTAAGCAAAAAACGAGAATGAGGCGAGGTACAGAAAGAATTCTGGTTGAATTTCGATGGACTGAAAGGTGTTATTTTCCAGAAGATATAATACTTCGTAATTACCGCTGTGAGAACCTCAAACCCTACAACCTCCTTTTTAGTACCTTCGCAACGAAAAGCTGCAAAGATGTCCCNGTTAACACTACATATACACGGTGCCAAATCCCAGAAGACTGCTTTCTTCATGTCCCTATCGGTTTCCTGTAACTTCCTGATGGATAAGATGAAACACACTGCATGCCCAACACATTTTTCGTTTAATTTTTGGGGTTTGGGGGATAAGTATACAGCACTTATAGATCGCATCAAACTATTACCTTCTACGTGCTGTGACATGAAGCCTGAAGGCCGAAATAGTGGAGCCAGAGGAGACGCCATCGCTAGGCGACGGATCGGTGAACAAATTTCCGCCGCAACGGATACTCAAGCAACAATAGAGGAATTGTTGGAGTGTTTTCTGTTCGGTCCGTACAAAGTGGTAATGAAAAAAGGAGCTAGTAATTTGGGGCAGGGCGGGGTCGGGCGTGGTCGAACACCTCAACAGTATCCATACGAGTCGTAGGATACGACGGAAAGGGAAGTCTCGAATCTGAGACAGTAAAATATGGTCACGAGTTCCACGGGACTCGGACCCGAGAACGACTGCTCTGGCGAGAACCAGCAGGTATAGTAAACGACAGACCCGTCCTCTCGTCAGAGAGAGCGTCCCATATCAACAAACCCCAACTGTCTGACAGTATTAAAAATCTGGTCGTAGGCCCCAGATGGGTGTTTTATTCCAAGACAGACTGACCGACTGACCGCCGGTCGTAATATAAGACACAGACTTAGACATGCGGCTCAGCTGGCAGTCAGGCTGTGAAGAGACTTTACGTGTGCTGTAGTAGAGTATTATTTTGAATGTAAATTCAGTGAGACTGTCGTAGTTCCTGTGTTAAAATCCGCTGCCGGGAAACGGCCAGTAGAAACTGTAATAGACTGAGGACATTAGTCTGTATTTGCCAGTGAACTGTAAAGTTTGGTTTCGAGTTGTTTATAGAAGTGGTTAATAAGTTTATTCACCAATCCAAACCCGTCTGTAGTCACTACAAATCATGACGATACATTTTCTAACTTTCTACATGTTCGTAAAGCGTGTTTATACACGTATATTGTACCCGACTTAGGAAAAAAGGTCATATGAAAATGAAATTATAATAAATTACAGTGCTTGCTGATTTAACTGTTAACCTTATGTTGTGACTGAAAACAAAAGAAAACTAGAGCTTAAAAAACCGAATGTGGCCATCAACAAATGACGGTGATTCAGCATTACAGAGATTTGCATAAACACTATTTTCATATTTTGACGTCAGTTCCTTTATTACGTGTTTTACCGTTGAGCAGTGGCGGCTTGTAATTTTTCTTATGCAATGTTGATTGATTTTTGTGTTATTTAATGTCACTGTATCAACAGTGTAAATTATACAACTTCAGCTGAGATAGCTAGATAATCATAAATGGTGAAGAGATAAGGATTTGGAAGGAGTCTACGGTGGCGGAATTTGTCTGGAGAGACTGAGACAAACTAAATACCCAGTGATGGTTACTAACCAGGCCGAAGTTAGAACAGAGTGGCTCCGGAATACAAGACTAGAACGCTGCCGCTATGTTAGCCTGCCCGGGTGTCAACAAGTACAAGCAGGAAGAAGAAAATTAGAGCATACGCTGTGATCCTTTATGTGTCATTTATTGTACCACACTGTCAGCATCTCACACAACAATGATTCGTGAACAGTTAATTGGAAAGGCTGCAGAGGGAAGTGGTCGTGGTTTAATTTGAGGTACTCTCCAGAATTTGTCTAGTGGGACTAAAGAAATTGACGAAATACATCAGTGAAAATAGTCAGTACACATGCAGAAATTAAAAAAAAAAAATTGTACGCATACGATTTGTCTGTGTTATTACGCAATTTCAGGTTACCATAGCAACCGACTGTGTCGACTGTTTATATTGTCACGATTTAGTGGTTTGCGCGTGACTTATAAGACGGGTTTTGGATTAGATGATCGGATTTATAGACACCCTGTACACACCACTCGGGACTGCAAGCAATTACAATGCTATCTCTAAACTAGACACTTTATATTCACCGTTACACACGCACTAGGTTTCTCAGTCTTCACTAGCCGTATCCTGGCAACGGATTTATAATAGCCTCACTGTCATTTCAAATCACACCAATCTTCTGTGCACCGCCCAATACCGTTCTTGCCATTATTCTGGAATTGCGAATTCCGAAGACTCGACTCAGTTCAATTCCTCTGCTTCCAAGCTCGTATCCTGGCAGGCTGGCCTCTCGAAGCTCGACTCGTCCGACTACGACTTCTAAAATGAACTCTTCTTTATAATCACTTTGCACGCACCACGCAGAAAACACAGCGCGGCCTGTTTACAGCGCCGTTGCACACTAACGGAAGTTACTCGATTGTTGCCTGCGTATTCGTTGCCACGGAAATGTGTTTACTGAGTCGTTGCGTAGCAATGAACCTCTATTGTGACTACAATATTCCGGCTTTCGGGCATCATGTCACAATACTTTGCCCGAAATAAAAAACTTATGCAGTAGGACATATATGAACGGGCAGTACTTGTTTCAGTGTATCGTATCTATTCTGTGGTTACTGATAACATTTTGTTGTGAATGTATGTATATTCGTGGGAGATGGCGCTAAGCCTGGTTTCCACGTTTCATTCAATAACATGCAGGGCTGCAAAGGAATATGATAGAAAGCAGAATTTAATAGTACGAAGACTTATAACAAATGATTGAATTTTCAACGGGGGTTACCATGATAGGCCCATAATTGTTGGATTTAAAGGACCTTGAAGAAGTAGACAAATAAGTACGATAACGTGAGGAATTCCGACAACCGTCACTGACGCTGATTAAGGTAAGAGCGAAACGAGAGACGCACCCACGAGGGTGGAGTAGGGCTTTGCCTTATTCCTTATGAAGCAAGTAGAAACAGCAAGGTCCTATGCTATTCATAAGAACATAATGCAACATAAAGTTATCAAGTCCAGCCTCTTTACAATGAGACCAGACAGTCTGCAATGTTTGTAACAATGACCCACACACATTCATACCAACTTTACATTTTCATTTCAAACATTTATCATTTCCTATGTATGCCATTCAAATTTATCTTCATGAAATTTGTATAACAGAAAGAGATCATTCACACAAACGAAATCTAGGAAAGTTGCTCAAGTTACCCAACTCTGAGGTCAATCTGTTGGCGCTAGTGATTCGGGAGGTCTGGGATTCAAATCTCAGACAAGACGTCGGTTATCCTGTCTGACATCTTTCATGATCTTTCTCAGTCTCGCCAGGAAAATATAGGACAGTACCTCAAATCAGGCCTCAACCTCTTCCTTCCACATCCATCCAATTAATTATCGACTAATCATACTAATAAGGCTATCGCTCAGAACTGCAAGTGTCTTTATAGCATAAACCAACAATAAATTAAATAAACTGCACATAAAGTGTGGTTCGTTGCACGGGTACCAGTGCTTCATATGAACTTGTTGCCTCCATCGTCAGGGCCATTCTTATAATATGTAGAAGAATTCAGCAGATTCCTAAGAAACGTCGGCACGTATCTATCAATTTACACTGTTCACATCCTAAGATATAGTTGACCTCAGAGCCGGTCTGAATATTGTGGCATGTAGACGCGTTGCTAGCCAACGACCGCGAAACAAACAACTAGGCAACGGCCGTTACTAGGCAGGTAAACAGCAACAGAAGAACGGTGTTTTCTGTGTAGTCCGTGCCGAGATGTTATAAACATGACAGTTGAGTGGAGTGCAGAGTTTGTTGATGAGTTAGTCAGAGAACTGCTGGAGCTTAGACGTTGCGAACTGTTGTTGTGAGAAGCTTGTAGTTGGGCCGGGAACCCTGAGGAAGGGGAACGTCCGCCGTTCGAAGCCGCTACCAAGATACGACAATGAATAGAAACTGAGGATACCTTGTGTGTAACAGTGAACTACGAAGTGTTGTCACGCGCTGTATCAAACAGTATAATAAATCCGATTATCAGTCCAAAACTCGTCTAATCAATAAAATTATGATTATATCATGGGAAAGAGGAATCTCTTCCCCTGTCTGGAATTGAACCTCGACTCTTCGGCCGTCCAAGCCGTAGCCTAGTAGCTATACCGACTGAGCTATCTCGACTCCAGAAGAACTGAGTAAGACGATTGATTATATTCTTTACTCCAGGTTTCCGATCTCGGCGCTGAGAAACCACCCTACTTCCTCTAGTATATAAAGAAGAGGTGCCAACCTCCTCACAACACATCTATTCCTTGATAATTTACAAGCATATTTAACATTCCTATAAAGCGGCCTCCGTAGTCTAGAGGTAACGTTCCCACCTCATGACTCAAGGTACGCGGGTTCAAATACCCGGCGGATGTCGTCGAATTTTTAAGGGCGGAAAAATTCAGGGAACAAGTCCTCCGGGAGGGACTTTAAGCCGTGGGTCCCGTGTCGTAGCTTTACGGCACGTAAAAGAACCTCATATCTCCAAAGGAGGTCACTGAGCCAAATTACGGACGTTTCCCGCCCAACAGCAGTCTCTAATACCTCCGGTAGATGGGGGAAGCATTATAGATACCTCTCAGCTAGTAGAGCCGGTCTCGCTGGCTGGGCGGGACTGATGGTAAGCACCAGTATCGGTAGGATATAGAGACTGGTAGAAATCATAGAGGGAAGCACAATGGACCAATACAGGTCTAAGTGCATGGGGAAACCCACCCTCTCCAATAACTAACTAACTAACTAACATTCCTATAACTTCTAGTACCAATTATCTTTATTTCTAGGAAGGGCTATGTGACGGAAATAACGCCCCCAGCGTATCTTCCATCAGCCGCCTCCTGAGGGGTGGCAGGAGGGATGAGACAGACCTGAAGAAGGATTACAGCATAGACGGAATACTTGGGGGTAAGTGACTGCCCCTTCCTTAGTGCCTAGGAAAGTTTTGGGGCTAGGCCTTTCAAGCATAATGGTCAGAATATGTACCGCCTCCCTTTGGTTGAGGCGCTGTTACAAGCCGGAAGCCTGCGGGTTTTGTTTCCTGATGAGGTCATTGGATTTTTCAATTGACCTAAACCTTCCAGCCGAACTATGGCCCTGGGGTCGATTCTGCCTCTAACAGAAATGAGTACAAGGGATCTTTCTGGGGGTAAAGGGCGGCCGGTGCGTAAGGCTGACAAACTTACAGCCATCTGTGAGCCGATTGTCTAGAATATGTGGGAGCCTCAACATTTCACAACACTATGGACCTCCACGGCCTGTACAGGGATTGATTTACTTTTTCTTTTAACTTCACCACTCCTTTAACATTAAGAACTCCGCATTTTGCTCATGGATTTAAGGACTTCGTAGTCAAAGATTTACATAACAATCTCAGCATGACAGAATATGTCGTCAACTAAGAAGAAACCTGAAGAGAAAACGCAGTACCATAGTTCAGGCGGTTACTCGCCAGGTTCGCTGCAAATTTAAAGACTATTCTCTAAAACAGATTGATACACACGACTTGAAGTATTCCTTACGTGAAATGTGTAGCTGCTACTGTGGGCTCAATTACGGGGCCGAAATAATAATACACCTAGCACGGCCTTTAGATGATCAACCTTGGGATCTGAACATCTCGAACAGTAGGTATAATTTAAGAGTAGAATATAATTTCTAACTTCTGTGACTTATTTACGTCCATTACTGCGTGTTTTTCTTTCATGACCATTTATGTATATAATTGCAAGGGGAAATTACCGGATCAGGTCCTCTTTCGTATTCCATGTATAAAAATTCGCACCCTGCTCCGTCAATAAAAGTAAATAACTTCATTCACCAGATAATGGCGACATCTGCATGAGAGATGACGTACTACGTGTTCGTACTAATTGTAATCCATTGACCATGTTGTGACACGGTTACTTATATATTTTCCATCGCGTGATAACGGCTCGATAAACAAGCGAACCATTGCTAGTCAACGGACCACCAGCAAAAATCATTACATTGTTGGAAACGGTGTATTCTATGCGGTCCGTGCAGAAGGTCAAACTCTTAACTGATAGTAATAAAAATACGGTCTTAGGCCCCACATGCGTGCTTAACGCCAAGACAGACTGGCCGACTGACCGTCAGTCATAATATAACTTTGATGAGTCCTGTGGAACCCGGAACCAAGAATCACTGTGCTGGCGAGGGTCAGCAGCAATTTAGCAGTCAGTCAGTCATTCGAGTTAGTTGTCGCCGTGAGTTACTTGTAAGACAGTCGTTAGCCGGTAAAGACGTGATCACAGAAGCAGAGTAAATTATTAGAAGCCGTTACCAGGCAAAGACTGGTGCGGACAAAGAAAACTTTATACACGTATATGCTGCATTACAGTGATTTGTAGTGTGTGGAGTCCGTGAAATTTCTTATAGTTGCTTCTAGTTGCGAGTTATAAGTGTTCAATAAATCCAATTACCAATCTAAACCCCGTTTCTAGTCACTAGCACGTGACACTATATAAATGCCAACGGCAAAGTTGCCTCATGATATGAATGAATATGGGAGAGTGGTGTTGGGTCCCCTTTGTTCTCAGCCTTGGCAATAGATGGAGGTAAGTGATCGGTTCGCGTGCCGGTCGAAAGCCTCCGGTATCCAATGGGTAGAATACTGGGTGGGCTCTAGGGACAGCAATGACTTTGCGAAAAAAAGAGAAATATCTCTGCCCATGTCAAGAATCGAATTCAGAATCTCCTGTCATCTAGCTTGTAGTCTACTCACTACACTGACTATTAATATATTAATTAATCAGGCAATTCTGACAAGGTCTGACCGTTTCAAGCACATCAGAACAGCTTCGAATTAGATTCCTGCAAAATCACTGCAAACCAGCATCATGATAGAAGCTACACCGTGTCTTCCGTTCGCATTAACTGATTAACTCAAGCTGACAGACGGACAAACTGACTAACTGGTAGCACAATATCTGCCTGGTTGGCTGACTAGCTGACTAGTAACTGACTGGTCGATTGGGTGAAGAACTGACTGGATGACTGTCTAACTGACGGAAGAACTGACTGCCTGAATGGAGGACTGACCGGCAGATTGACGGAAAGACTGATTGAATGACTGAGTGACTAGTGGTTGACCGACGGAAGAACTGATTTAATGGCTGACTGACCGACGGAATGAGTAGTGACCGAGTGATGGAAGAACTGACTGACTAACCGGATAAACGACTGACCGACAGACTTACTGGTGATTTACTTGACGGAAAAGCTGATTGACGGATTGCCGGGTGACTGAGAGACTAAGTACTGACTGGCTGAAGAACTGACTGCCTGAATGGAGGACTGACTGGCAAATTGACGGAAAGACTGACTGAATGACTAACTGACTAGTGGTTGACCGACGGAAGAACTGATTTGATGGCTGACTGACCGACGGAATGAGTAGTGACCGAGTGATGGAAGAACTGAGTGACTAACCGGATAAACGACTGACCGACAGACTCACTGGTGATGACGGATTGCCGGGTGACTGACAGACCAAGTACTGATTGACTGGCTGAAGAACTGCCTGACTAATTGGATGCCTTAAAACTCACAATTTTCACGGTACAGCACACGTTTCTACAGATTCTTTCTCCGCTATCTTCTTCAGAAAAGCTGCAAGGCCGGTCAGGCCTCGTGTGCAATGCCTGTCGGGAGCTCTTTTGCTGAGAATAACCTGGACAGAGCAGGAGGAGGAAAGCATATCGAAACACGCAGCGATTTTCTTTCATAATAAATGTATTTCTTCGCGGCGTCATATTCAGGCAAAGAGAAAATTTTGCTTTTTAAAGTATTAAACTCAAGATTTTTGTTAAGTTTGTTTCTTTTATATAATTATTTATTACGAGTGTAAAAGTTAAGAAGGAAGACGGCATTCGAATTCAGACTTCAAAAGGCAAGTCGGAAAAGTGCGACGAAAAATTAGCATCGTTGGGAAAAGAGAATAAAAGGTAAGAAGAAAAGAAAATGTGTATAGAGAGAAATGTATCTTTTGCCGCAGTTGTTTGAACCTAGGGCTGTATCAATCCCACAAGAGCCCACTATGTCAGAGCGACTCATCCCCCACAAAAGTCTCCTTTATCTATTTCCCTCCTCTCAGAAGGCTTTCCTATTCAGCGCTCTGACATTTCAAACGTCGGCTTTACAGCGGGATCGTTTGAACGTCAGACAAGGTGATTTTACCTTTATTTCTTATTTTTCTATTCGTTCTTTATGTTTTCATTCTCCATTTTTTATTATTATTCTTCTTCATGTTATATGAGGCCGGCAATGACAAAGATGGAAGTGCCTCCCTCAGGCTTGTAGTAAATGTACTGCAGAAACGAGACATGATTTAGGACGTCAAATAAATGGTGTGTACCCTGTGATCCACGAGCTGTGCTTTGACATCAAGATTCAATCTGTGCCGAAGGATAATTTCACGAAATAGAAAATAAAATTCTCCAAGTACTGAGAAGTTGGTAGAAATGAAGCAGTGACACTTATTACTGGCTTTTCTCCAGGTATAAAAAGAAACAGAACTGGTGCATTCCACTTTCCAGTACACAAATTTTAATTTGTTGTTGATACAAATTTTGTGGCAGAAAATTTGTTATTTATTTATCGCATCATTAAATCCTTAATGTCACTGAAACAGGAATTCTTCTAGCTCTACGTCAACAATATTTATTTATTTTGCTGTTTGCACAAGACGTAAAAAGAAGACTTAAAAACAGTAAGTTCAACCCTGTAACGAGCCGTGGAGTCCCGTAGGGTTGTGAGACATCGAGGCTTTCAATCTTTCCAGACATTCGCTTCACAGATGGTGGTGTGGTTAACGCCACTAATGCCAGAGTCCGGCTTCGGGCAACACCTCCCTAAGATCCATCTTAAAGCCAGTCCCCATTTTCTTCATAGTCTTCTAAGTAAATATTTTCCAAGAGATCTCCCAACACAAATTCTGCATAAATTTTGTGTCTCCTCCATCCAAGACAAATAAATGCCTGACGTATCGTAACCTTCTTGATTTTCTGGTTTAACAATCCCCTATGGAAGGTAACCTTAAGAAGTTCTCCGTCATGTACGTCTTTATTCCTGAACTGTTCATAATGTGAAAAACAGACCGGTTGCTAGGCAACGACTGCGAAAGAAGCAGCCATCCAACAACAGTTATTGAGTAACGGCTTCGCATACAAACGTGATCCCATGGTAACAACTGAGTTTCAACAATGAGGAACGATGTTTCCTATGTTGTATTTGCCGAAATGTTTTAAGCGGAACAAGTTGGGAACTCAGCCAGTTGAGTGGGGTCACTTGGTTGGTAAGTGACTTAGTCGAGAGATGCTGTAGCTGAGGCCGGGGACAGTTAGGGAACCCAGAGGAAGGGAAACATCCGCCATTGGAAGCCGCTACCGAGCAATGGTTAGGAAAGACAGAATTTATGTGTGCTGTAGCTACAGTGACCTTCGGAATGTCTAACTCAGTGAGGCTGTCGAAGTTATTTGTAATCACGTTCTGTAAGTGTTCAATAGATCCAATTACTAATCCAAGCTCTATCTATACGCACTCAGTCAAGTGACAATAAGAAAACACCCTAATAATAATAATAAATCAGTTCGTGTGTAGAGAAATATTAGACTTTCTGGAAGAGTACGGCTGTAACGCCTTGTAGTTCGGAACATATCACTTCCATATTCAAGACCGAAGATTAAATGAACGTGGAAACCAGCAGAAGCAGGCAACAGGCTGAGTCCTGGCTGCTTCTGTAAGTTTCTTGGAGGCGGTGTTGTCCTCTGAACCGGTGGGCTCTCTCCGAACTAAAGGGCGTTACGGCCCAGGAGGCTCTAGTCACCATCATAAAAATATCGACTCCAAAGAAATTAAACTATCTGGAGTTTAATTTCCCGTATGAGCAAACATTCTTCTTTCTTTCGTCACTTCCAGACCGACTATTGAACCGCTTCTGTTCATTAGCAACGGGAACAGGTAGCGGAATTTTGTTATCTTGTCACACAGAGGCAGGAGGTGAATCTGATAAACCTCTTCCACATCGTGCCAGGTTAGGAATATGTGGAGATATTTTCCACTCCCCCACATGTCTTCATAACGTGACATATAAGCGCGGATTCCACTGTATTGGGGGGCATGCGGTAGCGTAGTTGGTTGAGGCACTATGCTACAAGCCGAAAGGTCGCGGGTTCAAGTCCCAATGAGGTCATTGGATTTTTTCAATTGACCTAATCCTTCCAGCCGCACTATGGCCCTGGGGTCGACTCAGCCTCAACAGAAATGAGTTCCAGGAATATTCTTGGGGGTAAAGGGCGGTCGGCGCGTAGGGCTGACAACCTTGCCGCCATCTATGAGCCGACTGTCTAGAAAATGTGGGAACCTCAACATATCACAACCTTATGGGCCTCCACAGCCTGTTACATGGATTCTTTTACGTTTTTCCGTTGTACCTTCCTAAGGCCACTTGGAAATATTTGCGAAACACCCTGTAATTATGGGAGATCTAAGTAGTTGGTTGTTTATTGCACGACGTTGTCAGTAACCGGGACTGCACAGTGTCCACTGATTGGTGACTGGTTGTGATCAAATTAAGGTACTATCCCAGAATTTCCTTGGAGGGACTGAAGAGAACACGAAGAATCGCAGAATAGCCGGTTTCTTGGTCTAGATTTAAAAAGAGTGCCACCAGAAAACAAGTCGGGACCGTTACCGCTACATTAACCTGTTCCTGTGCTAAACTACTTAAGTACTATGTCACGAAGGCGTTTTGGGGACAGTGGATGTATAGATCTACATTTTCTTGAGCTCGGCACTAGCTGGAGGTGAGTGGTCAGCTACACGCTTCTGCCACTTTACCCACGGGGAAAGAGCCTTCTATACCCATTGGATAGGAGGTTGAGTCGGCCCCAGAGCCGGTCTGGACGACATGGAGAAGACAAAATTCTTGACCCTATCGGGACTCGAACTACGACCTCTCGGCCGTCCGGTCTGTAGCCAGTCGCTATACCGGCTCCTAACCTTCATGCCATTTCTGCAGTATAAAATATGAAACCTCACCAATTGACGCGATGCTATATCTTACGGGATTAGTGTCCAGAGGGAAAAGCGTATCACCCAGTTAGGTTTTAATTCGGAGAGTGACGTACAACGCCAATCTATACAGCATAGTAACAGATACAGAAACTAATACCTTTGGGTAAAAAAAAAACGGTCAGTCTCAGGCGTGATGACTATTGTTCGCCGTGCTTTCACCTGTGCTTTAGCGGCCATGTTCTCTTGTCAACGTAATCCCACTAAACGTCGCCGGCCCCACGTGATATATGGTGCCTGGCCGTGGAAATGGTTAGGCCCTAACCCCCGTCAATATCCTGAACTGTGCGTACACAGACCCCGTCCAGTCGTCAGGGTGACATTCTGGACGGCAGGCATTCACTCCTTTCTCGATTGTAACACAGGTCTTTGAGTCTGAGTAAGGCAAAACTGTTCCACATGCTCAGTCAGACGTGTCAGGAACTGGAGGTGCATTTCCACGCATTCTTACCTCGGCAACAGATGATGTCTAGTAAAGGTAAAACGGTAAAGCTATCCCTGTAACAGGACGTGGAGCCCCATAGTGTTGTGAGACGTTGAGGCCCCCACATTTTCTAGACAATCGGCTCATAGATGGCGGTAACTTTGTCAGTCTTACTCGCCAGCCGCCCTTTACTCCCCAGTAAGATTCCTGGTATTCATTTCTGTTAGAGGCTTAGTCGACCCCAGGTCTATAGTGAGGCTGGAATGATTAGGTCAATTGAAGAAATTGATCTTATCGGTACTACGCTACCGCGTGCTCCCAGATGATGTCTAGTGAACTTCATAACCCTGGTTACTTCGAAGAAGGGGCCCTCGTAGTCATTGAAAAGTTCATTGGCACTAGAGCAGGTCTTGACGCTGTGAAGATGAGAACATATTGTGACGAATATGACAATTTGCTAGGCAACGGCTCGGTAAACACCGCTTGAAAGCAGGAATAGCAACAGAAGCGGAAGTCCATTTACTAGGCAACGGCTCACTATTTTCCGCTACAACGTAAAACATACCAAAATAGACGAATTGTTCGGTGTGGTGACCTCTATTCGGTTCTCTCGAAGTTATGAAAGAAGTTCATTAGTGAATTAGTGAAGTCAGACGGTAAAATATGATCATGAGTTCCGTGGGGCTCGGAACCAAGAATAATTTTGCTGGGGAGGACCAACGGCAATTTAGCAGTCAGCCATTCGTAAGAGAATTCAGAATGTACTTCAATAGTTGAGTGTTCAGCTGTGGAGCGCTAACCAGCGGACAGCGGAAGCTGAAGACGTGACCGACTCGTAAATCAGAACCAAGTCATTCACGGCGGAAGAGAAGACACTCGTAGTGCAGTAAGGAATGGATCGAGTCTTAGGCAATCATCGATTGCGAACTGTCATAATTGATTATAATTGTAAAGAAGTGCCAATAAATCCAATCATCTAATCCAGAACCCATTATTATTAGTCACGAAATCCCGGACACGTGACAATATCATGTTCCTGCTGAGAATCTCACTGCTACTTCTCGGTATTTACTACAGAATTGGCTCCTCGATTATCCTCATGAGGCTGAGTGGGCCCCGTTACAGACCCACTACTTCTCAGAGAATCTGTTATCGCCGGGAATCGAACCCGGGACCTCTGAATCTGTAGCCAGGAACGCTGACCACTGGATCACAGAGGCGGGCAAGAAAACGCTAATATAGCTCTAATACCACTGCAACGTGCAGACGAAAAAAATTACGCGGCGTTTCGGTTTCACGCTATGCCTCTTAGTTCAGTGTCTGTAATGAATACTGATCATAGACCTGCAGGTCTTTCCCGCACTTCACTCCACCTACTTTATGAAACAGAGAAAGGCAAAATTATCCCTGTAACAGGCCGTGGAGGCCATTAGTGTTGTGAGACGTCGAGGCTACCACATTTTCTAGACTAGTGCTTCTCAATCGCTGAACCGCGGCCCGGTACCGACCCTGGTATCAATTACACTGGGCTCTCGTCTTATAGAAAAACGAATATACAGGGCCTCGTTATGACAAAGTTGAGAACCACTGTTCTAGGCAATCGGCTCACAGATGGCGGTGAGGCTGTCAGCCTTACGCACCGGCCGCTCTTTACACCCATGAAGATCCCTAGTACTCATTTCTGTTAGAGGCTGAGTCGACCCCAGGGACATAGTGCGGCTGGAAGGATTAGGTGAATTGAAAAATCCAGTGACCTCGTAGGGAATCGAACCGGCGACCTCCAGCTTGCAGCATAGTGACTCAACTAATTACGCTACCGCGTGCACTCCTCCCCTTATGAAACAGGGCACGTCCTATAACGTGTAGGCATCCTTACGGAAGAAGAATCCTTCCTAAGTATCGTATTAGCCAGAATATAAACCGAGGGACCATATTATCTTCAGGTCCTTAAGAACAAACACAACGAAGATGATTAGGAGTTCTGATTTACAATTCTAATTATTTGTGAAAATACCTAAAATTATATTTTAAATTTATTATTCCTTAATAATACGCTCTTACAGCCCTCGTAACTTGATGACATTAAATTTGTTTCAGAAGAAACGAGATTTTTCTTTCCGATTTTCTCGCTGGAAAATAAAAGGAGTCGCCTTATATTAGGCATGAATTTGGCACGGCGTATGAATACCGGAAGTATGATGACGTAACGGTCTACGCCACTAAGTCACGATGACGCAACATTGTTCCCATGGTAGATGCAGTATAAGTACAGCTACCTACCCTTGTAAAAAGGATTCCGTCGTACCCNCCCCCCCCCCCCCCGGCTTGGTCTCCTGCCGGGTAACAGTTGTCCCTACCCTCCTCATTTATCTTTTTCCCCTCCCAACACTTGTTCACAACAATCCTTACACCTAGCTCACCGGCTGGAAGAAGGTGGTCGCCTGCAACCCGAGGAGACCACCAATGGCAGTTTCATTCTTCGCTTTATTCATTTTAACTTTTCTCGTGGAACAGGCTAATATCTTGTAAACACAGGCGGCATCCTTTGAAGCAATGTTAGGATTCTGTGCCCAGTACATCTGTAACATGAATGTACAATAGATCATTTCTCTTTTGGAAGAAAACGGCCGTCGGAAAGCGAAGTTACGGGAAACACACCGCCAAGAAAACATTTGTAAACATGCATTGAAATTTACTTTAGCGAAAATAAATTTTGAAGAGCACTATTTTCTGGGATGTAATACCGTGTATTCCGATATGACTTTAAAGACGTTTCGGAAGAACCTGCTGCCGCCATCCTACGGCCATTAAGTGTAAGTCAAGCACGTAACCGGCAAGAAGGGTGTAAGAAGCAGAGCCTCGTAGTGAATCTTAATATCCGTAAGATGCAGGTAAAACTGCGCAATGAGGAGCTTCATAACTTATTCTCTTCGCGAAGTATAATTAGAATGATCAAGTCGAGGAGGATGAGATGAGCAGGGCATGTAGCACGAATGAGAGAGGAAATGCATGCATATAGGATATTGGTGGGAACTCCAGAAGGAAAGAGACAACTAGGAAGATCATGATGTACGTGGGTGGATAATATTAAATTGGATCTTAGAGGTATATGATGGGGTGGTATGACCTGGATTGATCTGGCTCAGGATAGGGACCAATGGAGGGCTCCTGTGAACACGGTATTGAACCTTCGGGTTCCATAAAATGTTGGGAAGTTCTTGAGTGGCTGCGGGATTGGAAGCTTCTCTAGAAGGACTCAGTTCCATGAAGTTAATTAAGATGGAGGCAGTAGGTTCTCCCGAAACGTTGGACACTTCTATCGGACTGTTAAGGCCACACATCTCAAAAGATAGTACTCTCCACAGTTACCGCTGCGAGAACCTCAGTTTTACACACAAATTCACTTCACCGATTACAATCTTGAACTAACTTACTGACGGAGAAGTTAATAACTGATCAACGGACTAACTGACGGACCGATTAACTGACTAGATGACTGACTGTCCACGAAATTAATTGAATGAATAATTGGCTGATTAATTCCATAAGGAAGAGTCTCTTACAAGAAACTGATAGTCACACAGCTAGTCAAGAAATCCTCACCTTTAATGGATCCCAAAGATTTATTACGGTGCTCACATCAGCCCACAACTGAACCCTATCCTTAGCTATTTGATCCCACTGCACAACCTAATACCCAATTTTAGTATTAGCCCGATATATTCTCTAGCTTTAATTCAACAGGTTTATACTACCAGGAAAATTATTTGCATAAGTAATGAAGAAATATACGTATCATGTAAAGTTCTAGACCAATAGGTCAATCAAATGTAATACAATTATATGCCCATCGATAAATTCTAAAGAAAAATGTTCTAAAAGACGTATTGGGACCCCCGCAGTTCCCACCCTGAAGTCAGAAATATATTATCCAACCTTGTTGCCACCACCAACGTCGCAAATTGTCAGTAGCTTTCTTTTTCATTACTGGCACTACAACTCTCCTCCTCCACTTTGTCTGACCCCACCCTTTGACCTGGCTGGCATGGGTGGTCCAACGAGGAGCTTAAGCTCCCGCCAGCATAGCCCTCCTAATTACTCAGGCGCACAAACCTCCACTCCACGAGAAGACGCTAGTCCTCAACGAGTAGTTGATACAGCATAACAAACTCCGTGGCTTGAGTCAGCAAGCGAACTATACCGACAGAACGACCGCCGCTTGTCGGCGAAGTTAGTGCCAAATTTAGCGGATAGAGGGTATCGCGTGGTCAGCGCAACGAATCCCCACGGCGCGTTATTCTCGGTTTTCTAGGCCGAAGCCGCTATTTCCTCGAAATAGCTCCTCAATTATCATCACGAGGCTGAGTGGACCCCGTTCCAGACCCACTACTTCTCAGAAAATCTGATAGAGTCGAGAATTGAAACCGGACCTCTGGATCTGTAGCCAGAAACTCTAACCACTAGACCACAGAGGCGAGAACGGCTAAATATTCCAGTGTCACTTCTGTACACTAATGCTTTCAATATTTCAGTTTGAAAATATCGAAAGACGACAATGTGTAACTGTCTTATTGTGTTATTACTTTTCTGCCAGTTGACATGACATGGAAACACCAAACCTGGTTCTCTGGGCCAACAATGGACATTGTGTACGCAATAAAGAAAGAAAACAAAAGAACCGAAATCCATAATTTATTACTGAAAGTTAGTGGTTCAACTGTTCTAGTCGAGATGTCGCTGAAGTACAGGGATGTGTTTCTAATAACCGAGAAAAAAGAATCTAATTATTACAACTGCATCCGAGCAGTCAGTTTTATTATTTACACGGCATCCCACTCATGCGTCCTTATTCTGCAGAAACCCCATAGTGCAGAAGCAACTTCTGGTAATTTCTAATCAGAAAGTATTCCGTGTTTAAGTATGACACCTTCAACAGGAACACTAAATAACATTAATGCAAAAATTAATATTGAGTTTCATATTTATTTATGATTTATTTAACGATCTGTAGATCAGATTGCGCAGCACAGTGTCAAGTTATAGGGCGAATAATTATTCGCCCTATAACTTGACACTGTGCAGGCAGACAGGCAGGTGTGAATAGATAATAGGCATATTTACGTCGCGGTGGAGTTGTTAGCGTCGTGGCTTTACTTAGTCCCTCCACGTGTGCATCGGGGTAGTTTTCTAATCAGATTCACATCTTTTCCAACTGATTATTAATTATAATTAATAATCAGTTGGAAAAGATGTGAATCTGATTAGAAAACTACCCCGATGCACACGTGGAGGGACTAAGTAAAGCCACGACGCTAACAACTCCACCGCGACGTAAATATGCCTATTATCTATTCACACCTGCCTGTCTGCCTGCCTATCTACCTACCTACCTGTCTTCATTCTTGCTCTTTTTGGAACATAGGACATCGTGAAACAATTCTTTTCACTTCAGTTTCTTAATATTAGACAGTCGGTAGGACTCCTTGGACGGGAGATCAGCTCGACGCAATGCCGCCACGTATACAGGACAAAACAAACACAGAATAAAGGCAAAAACCCATGCCTTAAGTAGGATTCGAACACACGATCCAAGTGTTCGAAAGAGCGAACATGCTTTAGACCGCGCGGCCACTGGGCCACTGTGATCGGCTATCTATTAACACAGTAGCTGGTATTTAAGTATTTGAGAATAACGACAGCAAATCTGAATTACGTTCTTGCTAAAGTTAACAGTAAGGTTAAATAAAAAATGTATTGTTATTTAAGTACCAAGAGACACAAATCCCCCTCTAAATTACAGGTTGAAGCTATGTGAAATAATAATCTTGCTAGTTATTTTGTACTGCTAGTTCAAACATGTTTCCTTATTTTGGGGAAAGAGCAAAAATTCAGGTCCAAATGTACAGCGAAATAATTGGTCATAAGGTGGAAGAAACGAATCACTTATAATACAGCATTACAAGGAACTTCGCGGTTTATACAAATCACCCACTATTGTTAGGGTAGTGAAATCTGGGAGGTTACAATGGGGCTGGGTGAAGTCAGAGTTAGAGTTCTTTACGACTAGCTGTTTACCGCCAATCAGTTCGTTCTGTTGTAAAGCCCCTTGAGGCTCACGACCAATGTTTTTTTTTTTCCAACTGAACCCTTACGCCTTACGGTGTTGACCCTTCCGATTTCTGCTGCCAGGAATCAGTAAATTAGTAAGATGGATCTTAGGGAAACAGGCTGTGAGGATGGGAAGTGGATGGAACTGGCTCAGGATCGTGTCCAGTGGCGGACTTTGGTATTAGTGGTGCTGAACCTTCGGGTTCTGCTACCAGAGAGTTAGTTAATTAGTAAGATGTATCTTAGGGAAACAGGTTGTGAGGATGGGAGGTGGATGTAACTGGCTCAGGATCGTGTCCAGTGGCGGGTTTTCTTATTAGCTGTGTCGAAACTTCGGGTTCGGCTACAAAGAAACTATTATTTGTTAAATTATTTAAAGTCATGTATGTACGAGGGGTGGGCCATAATCCGGCCCCTGCACCGCGACCAACAACAATGATCTATTGTGCTTTTATTTAACGTTAGTGCACCAACTGCTAGCGTTGAATAAGATGACCGGATAACCTTATACGACAAAATAAGAAAGTACTGGGAAGGAAGATAATTGAGTTTGACTTCAGTGAGGCCAGTCGATGCTACGTTCGAGATTAGAATTCAGTATTTTAAATAAATTATATGCAATACACTAAAACGCGCGGAAATAAAAAAAAACTGCCTCCAATAATACAAAACGTGTGAGGTTTTAGGGTCTTACGGCGATGACATGACGTAATTAAGTCCGCTAGAAGTTTGCCGAGGTTTCGAATGAATGTACTGCCCCTATCATCAGGGTTGGAAAGTAATCAATGTAAGGAAGCAAGACTCATGCAATAAACAGAAGCATCTGCTCCCTGATTACTTATCCGACTTACCCTTTAACGCTGAAAATATATGCAGTATATTCCTGCAAAAATGCAGAAATTCTTGCAAACTTCTACCAGACTACAAGATATAATTTCCCACAAAACAGAGATGTTTTCAACCGTTGCCCCATCGTGAGTTTCTGCAGTATGAAGATGCTAAGAAACAAGTTTTATCTCCACTTCTAATTACTGCCAGTTTATTATGGTAATGATGTTCACGCCCACGGACCGGATTCCCTCTCTCTTTCCTACATTCCAGCACGTGTCCGTCTGTCTAGCAGATGTGCGGTGTCTTTGCAGGTATCACTCCCCCGACACTCTCCCTCATTAATCCTGCCGACCGGTCGGTAATATAGCCCGCCACACTTACCACAATAAAAGGAAAACTGTAAGGATCAGTGGCGTTGGTCCTGTGACTAAGCATAAACATATGAAGGCGTATACAAGCGTGTAGGAACCGAGCAAGTTAGCGCAGTGGGAATGGCTCCTCGTGAGTATTCGGGAGTTACTCGGTTCTGATTCAGCCGGGCCACCAGCCGACCTGAATAAGGGTCTTCGTGGTTTTCGCCAGTTCCTCATGCCAACTGCAGGGATAGTGCTTCGATAATGTCATAGCCGCTTCCTTTCAAATCCTCTCAACTTCATCATTCATGAAGTATGTATAGTCTCAGTCCTTCTTGAGAAGCTGCCAGCCGCTCAGATACTAACAAATTTCACAATATTTTATGGAACCAGAAGGTTCATTACCGTGTTCACAAGACCCGCCACTGGTCCCTATCCTCAGCCAGATGAATCCAGTCTATACCCTATCCTATTTCTCCAAGATCCATTTTAATATTATTCTCCCACCCAAGTCTAGATCTTCCCAATCTTTCTTTCCTTCAAGTTTTTCTACTGAAACCCTGTATGCAGTCTATTCTCTCCAATGCATGCTACATACCTTGCCATTCGCATCTTCCTTGACTTGATGATAGTAATAATACTATCGCGTGTACAAGTGACTATAGACGGGGGTTCGGATTGATAATCGTATTTACTGAACACTTACAGAACGTAACTACAAGTAACTACGATAGTCTCACTGAGTTTAACACACAAAGCCTTCTCAGTCTTCCCTAGCCGTTGCTCAGTAGCGGCATCCAATGGCGGACGTTCCCGTGTCTCAGCTACCAGCTTCTAGCAGCAACAGCTCACAAGGACTGAACCGCAGGAGACCCTCTGACTCACTCACCAAGCAACTGAATGCACTATAGACTTGTCCTGCTTACATCTCGACATGGACCGCGTGCGTAGAAAGCACAACTGCTCTGCTGCGTTCGGGTCTGTTGGGAGGGGCACGTGATTGTTACTCAGCCATTACCTAGTAAGAGCCGTTGTTTACAGAACCATTACTTAGCAGCGGCTCTTGTATAGCTGCTTATTTCGCAGCCGTTGCCCAGCATTGAATCTACACGCCACAATATATAGCGAGGAGTATGAGTTATTAAGCTTCTCATTATGTAATTTTCTCCAGCCTCCAAACATTTCATCCCTCAAAGGTTCAAATATTCTCTTTATGTACAAGAAATATAACTGTATATGAACGTAAACTTCAGAGGGGGAAAAAAAAGAATATGTCTATAGCTATTAGACAGAATTCAGATCAGAAAATTTTTGAGATTTCAAGTTTTAATGGCTGTGGGCGTCAATATTACTTAGTTCTCTGTTTACAAAACTACATGGCGCCACAGCTGAAAGGCAGTAATCTCCTCGAGAATGTTTGCTACCATCCAGTTTTGTACCTTTAATGTTTCCCTTAATTCTCGAAAACACAAAGAGTAGATCATAAAAAAGGTAAAGCTATCCCTATAACAGGCCGCGGAGGCCCATACGGTTGTGAGACGTTGAGGCTCCCACATTCTCTAGTTAATTGGCTCATAGATGGCGGTAAGGTTGTCAGCCTTATGCGCCGGCCGCCCTTACTCCCAAGAACATTCCAAGAAGATTCCTGGTACTCATTTCTGTCAGAGGCTAAGTCGACCCCAGGGCCATAGTGCGGCTGGAAGGATTAGGTAAATTGAAAAAAAAAATCCAATGACATCATCGGGACTCGAACCAGCGACTTTCATGCTTGTAGCATAGTGACTCAACCAACTACGCTACCGCGTGCCCCCAAGAGCAGATCATACAAAATTATAAGACTATTTAGGTTCCTGCTGTCACCGTACAGCCTAACAGGAACACGTTATAATGTGCAGGACTGATTTACGCTGACTGGTAGAGATAACGGGGTAAGTCAAGTATATTTGTGTATCATTTGAGCGAGTCGCGTTGTCACAAAGTTTGAGAACCTCTGCAATAGGTAGCCTAGGCCCATAGGCATAATTATAATTTAAGTGTACAGATTTCCGGGTGTACTTGAGATCGGTACCACCGACAATTGCTTTTTAATCAATTCGTAATTAATCAAAGAGTGTCATATTCACCGTGTTAATTACCTACAAATGAACTGGAGACCTCTAGCTTTTTACATTTCATTAATTCCCCTTTAGCGCTTAATGAGCGCCTTAATTTACCTCAAAAACCCAGAAGCCCAGATAAGTTCAGTACAGTACTGTTTCAAGAAAGTTTCCTACAAGTATATAATACAATTGATGGACATATTAAACAATAGTATTTATAATTAGCTGAGTTTTTCCTGAGAAGCTAATAGTGACTCACCTATTAGAGAACTTTCTTTCCTTTTATGTAATCCAGATGTCATCACCGTGTTCACAAGAGCCTGCAACTGGTCGCTAACCTGAGCCAGATTAATCCAATCAAGTCGTTCCGGAGAGTCCGATCAAGGCCGAGGCCTTATGTGACATTTCGTAAGATTTTGATTTATTATGGTGAAGAGTTTTTAGCCCCCACCCAACCCCCAGCTGGAGGACCACCCCTTGTCGGCTCTCGGAAATAGCTTACTGAATACATTTGCAGCTTCTCGTCATGTCTGGAGACCAATTCATTTCATGCGTAATCCGAAAACCCGCCATGCCGCAATGAAAACGGGTCCACTTCTCATGGAGCGACACTTATTTCAAAACATTCTTTTTTATTTCGCGATTTCAAACAAATAAAAAACTCCGTAGCCTGTAGTCCGCAAGCAAACTATACCGACCGAGCGACCGCCGCTTGTCGGCGAAGTTAGTGCCATCTTTAAAAAATAACGAATTATATTTAGAAATAAGATCTTTAATTCATATCTTGTAAACAAGAAACGTCTACTGGCCATATGGTTTAAATATTGTCACGTGCATGGAGCGAGTACAGACGGGATTTGAATTGGATACTCGATTTACTGATCACTTCAATACACAACTCGTAATTACACTTAATTGGAGCGCCATCGCTAATTTTGCACTTCAGTTCACTAGAAGAGTGCTTCTCAACCGCCGGGCCGCGGCCCAGTAGTGGGCCCTGGCATCAATTATACTGGGCCGAGAGAGGCTCTTCTGGAATTTGTTATTTTCATTTTCTAAGCATTTTTCATGAATAAATATTTAATAGTGGAAATATTCTTAGGAGAACAATATTTGTGACGAGAAGCTCAGACACAGAACACCTAAATCTGTGTAGCAAATGTCAGTGACCAAGCCGCATANATGAAGAAAGCAGTCTTCTGGGATTTGGCACCGTGTATATGTGGTGTTAACCGACGTTTCGGAGGACTGCTTTTACCGGTTCTCACGGTCTCTTCGCTTGCGGATTTCTTATATTTTTCCTTCTACCCTGAAGATGGAGGCGATACGTTCCTCCGAAACGTCGGTTAACACCACATATACACGGTGCCAAATCCGAGAAGACTGCTTTCTTCATAGTCACAGCCGTGAAAGCCTCAAATCTTACTGAGTAAAGATGTCGTTTGAAAAATATTATCCCGAACCTGAGGATCCCCGGAGGCAAAATATGTGGATTATGAACCCTTTTGTTGAACACAATGAGACAGCCCTTTCCCATGAGGAAACCCTTCAACTTACTGAATTATCATCGGACTGGAAAGTACTTTTAATACTACGAGTAATTCGAAATTCTGGATAAGAATGAAAAATGAATATCCAAATTTACATGAAATATCAGCGAGGTTTCTTCTTTGTTTTTCCACCACATATCTTTGTGGAACTTAATTTTCTGCCATGACTGTGCTTAAAACGAAACAGAGGAACTGCCTGCAACTTTCTGACTGTCTCCGTTTGGCTCTCCAATTCATCCCAGAATTAATAAGTTAACAGACGGAAAACAGAAACAGAAGTCTCATTAGCCTAACTAAAACCTTCCAAACTCAGTTGTGATAAAAGAAACTAAGTTTAACTTTCCAATGACTTATAATTGCTGTGTTAAAGTGCTGCGTCTTTAAAATCAAAATATTAATTGGTGTTGGAAGTAGTGTTTAGAATTGAGAGATTCATACATTTTTTTTATCAAATTACATACTTTACATATATTATTATTTGGCGTGTGTATGTGATAATAAGTGTTTCGCCGGCAAGTTGACATCCTTCTGCTTCTTCCCCTACTCAGCTGACTTCTATTGTGAGTCACAATGCATAAATATTTTTCTTACCGCCGTTTCTTTCAAACCAACATCATTAAAATCAATTTAATAATACAATAATCAATTTTACGCTGAATAACATAAGTTTTTGGTGATCAGCATGGGATATGTCAATGAAATTTAGCACAAATTAATTTAATGATGTTGATCTGAGGAAACTACAAAATGCTACAAGATTTCATTAGTCCAGTGATTGATAACTAATTTAAATGTAATTTTATGTTTGTCAACATGCCACACCGTATACATAAGTGTACTAATACTTTTTATGATTATGCTATAATTAATTACTAATATTATGTTAGCTTAATGCATGAACTTTAACAAAATTGGATAGGTATTTACAAGTAAATTTGTTGGGACTGGGCCCTCGTCTTATAAAAAAAGAACTTACTGGGCCGAGGTCTCATAAAGGTTGAGAAGCACTGCACTAGAGCACACAGACTAGTGTTCTCAGTCTATTACAAGACGTCTCCTAGCAACGGATCTAACAATGGCTATTCCTCTGCTTCTGTGCTCAAGTCCGCTCTGATCGGTGGCTCCCTTCCAATCGACTCTTCTCCTAAGTCGAAGTCAAAGTCGAAGTTACTTTACGACTGGCGGTTTACCGCCAATCAGTTCTTCTCGGCGACAAGCCCCTTGACACTCACGACAAGTAATTTAATTTTTCAACCGAAAATTTGCGATTATAGTCCTTATGTAACATCCTCTCTGACGAGAGGATGGGTCTGTCGTTTACAAATGCTGCTGGACGTCGCCAAAGCAGTCATTCTCAGGCCAGAGTTTTGCGGGACTCACGACCACATTTTACTGTCTCAGATTAGAGATTCCCCAAACTGTAGGGCCAGGTCCTCTTATTTATATCCCCCAGGAACAGGTTGGCCCGGTTATACCCCTTTGCACGGACAGAGTAGAAAACACAATTTTCAACAGCACTTTTACTGTGGAATGCGTTTCGGTTGCCGCGGGAAACTTCTCACCGAACCATTGCCTATAAACGGCTCTTATGCGCTACAATATTAATTTCGTAACACATGGGCTCAAGATGTTTCGTAAATTTATGAAGTTTGCTATTCCTACAAAACAAATGGCGCACAGCAACATAAGAATCACGCCTACCGGTGCCACATAACAGAAGAACATGTTACAAAAAAGAGCTAAACGTTGATTTGAAATCAATTAAAGTTTAAATGAATGAAGAACAAGTTTGAAGTCTTCTTAAGAGTATAAAGGAGCTATGTAACATATGTTGAGGTGCTCGGGTGCCTGTGGGCGGGAGGGCGGTGGGAGGTACACTCATGACAGAAAAATAAGACTCATTTAAGCCTAAGGATAAGAATACTTATGGCGTGTTGTATACAGGGATTATTTCTCTATTTTTATCATGTAACTCTCACTCTCTGAATCCTATTCTTTCTGTGTTTGCCGGCCGATCCTCACAGGACCACTTGTCAGAAGATATTACATACCGTCTTGTAGACATTGGTTCCCCGCGGTTTGACAGACCATCCCATTTATCACTTGCCCCCAGCCCACACACATGCAGTATGTAACACTCCACGGCCTCAATCATTCTCACAGTGACTACGCAGCTGAAAACTTTATGCAGAAAGCTCCATGTTTCGAGACCGTGGAAATGCAGAAGAACTTCAGTGTTGATGACTTTCCTTGAAAAGATTATATGTTCGTTTTCTTTGGGTGGGGTGAGACCGACTCCACTTGGTACGTCGGCCACTATTTGGCCTATTTTACCAACCCCGGATGATAGACGATAAATTTGGAACAGTCGGTGGAGTGAGAACTCGCAGGGAAAACGTAAATACTCGGACAAAAACCTGCCCCAGTGACACTTTGTCCACCACAAATCCTACATTACCTGACCTGGGAACGAACGCGGACCGCCGCGGTGTAAAGCAGGCGACTAACCTGCTGAAGTATGGCATGGCCATGTCTTCGCTCCCTCGGAAGCCGACATCGTGGGTTTGAATCCCACTCAGGGCATGGATGTTTGTGTGCGTTTTTCTGTGTTTGTCTACAGGTAGAGGCCTTGCGACGAGCTGATCACTCGCCCAAGGAGTCCTACCGAATGTGTAAGAGCTAGAAAAACCGAAGTGAACGGAGAAGTTCATGGAGGTAGGCCTAGGCCCACTGGGACTGTAGTGCCAAGGAAAAAAAAATGGGACTCTAATGTTGATTACCATGTTCAGAGAGCCCACTTAAATTCTACCCCCAAGTAATTAACAAGTTAACAGTCAAGAAATTCCACGCATTTTATATAACCTAAAGGTTACGAGTAATTAAAATATTCACAAAGCCCGCTGGAACTCTATTCCGAATTAATTTAATCCACTCTATCCTTAACTAACTAACGAATCAATTATCTCCATGGAGCATAATCTTCCTTGAGAAACTAACAGTAGCTCAGCTAACCAAGAAATTCCTCGAGATTTATGGAGCCCAAAACTTCATCAAAGTCTTCATCAATTGCTTCAATCTGATTTATCTCCACCTAACTAACCAAATAACTAATTATTTATCCAACTGACTAACCAACCTCGGAGAGCATAATCCTGCTTGAGAAGCTAACAGTTGCTGAAATTATGAAGACACTTCTCGTCTTTACTGGAACCCGAATGTTCATTACCGTGTTCACAAGAGCACTCTGAGGGCCTGTGTAACACTGTTTGTCGTGATAGAGTCTTACAGCGAAGGTTTGGGCACATTCCCAACCCCCAAGCTGGAAGACCACGCCTTGTCGGCTGTTCGTGACTGCTTATTCGACAAGTTCACCATCTCCTTCTTCACATATTATTTCTCTAAAATGCAAAAATATTATCTTCTAACGGTTAGAGGATAATACATAGGTTAGAGTCTCACCTATGTATAGATCTTCCAAAGAAATCCCTCCCAATCTAGTTCTCAGCTAAAATCTTGTAAGCATTTCTTGTCTCTGCAAGGCGTTGCATTCATAAGACGAAGACAAGGGTGTCTCTGTTGGGGAAGGGAAATCTGACAATGTCGGCCATAGCAGAGTATTTGGTTTTACTGCCATATCTCGTGGTCTTACGGGTTGCGGTTCATTGTAGTCTGGTAGGTATTATTATTATTATTATTATTATTATTATTATTTGTGAAGGGGTGGGTTTCCCCATGCACCGCGACTAATAGTCTATTGTACGTCCCCATTTGATATTCTACCAGTCGCCATGCCCTTCCAGTACTGGTGCTCGTTATCAGCCCCATCCTGCCAACGAGGTCGGCCACCTCTCTGGCAGTGGTCCCCGATACTTCTCCACCTACCGGAGGAATTGGAAACTACTTGGGTGGGAAGCTTTGCCTAATTTTGCTCAGAGGTCTCCTAGAGACATGAGGATCTTTTACGTGCCGTGAATCTACGACACGGGACACACGGCTTAAAGTTCCTCCCGGAGGACTTGTTTCCTGAATTTTTCCGCCCTTAAAAATTCCACGACCTCCGCCGGGTTTGAACCCGCGTACCTTGAGTCATGAGGTGGGAACGTTAGCCCTAGACGAACATACTGCCTCCGTCTTCAGGATACAGTACCGAACAAAATGGCTGAAGCAGGAACGTTTCTGACTTTTACCCTAAAGGTACCTGATACGAACCTCGGCCGGATCACCACTGTGTTTTCTGCAGTACCTCCAGGCGAATGTCGGGATAGTACCTCAAATTAGGCCATGACAGTTTCCTTCCACATCCTTTTCAATTCATTATTCATTAATCATTCTTGATTTCGATGTTATATCATCTGAGCTACCGAAGTCGTAAAACAAGTAAAGCTAATATGTTTCAGGTTCTCACAGCGGTGACAAGAGTTCTTTCGGAGGAACATATCGCCTCTATCTTCAGGATCCAAGAGTAAACCAAGCAAAAAATGGCATGAAGCAGGTAGTAAACACATTTCCATGTCACCTGCTTCTTGCACGACTTACTCATAAATCCTGAAGATGGATGCGATATATGGCCCCGAAACGTCGGTTAATCTTCACTAGGTTTCACAGCGTTACACTCCAGATGAAGGAAATCTTCATGTGGCTCTATGCTTTGGTTTCGTGGAAGGAATTGTAATAAGGCTGACTTTTGCGTATAGGTCGCTGCGGAGATGAATCCGACACGGAGTCCGAACCCGGGATCCCGCTTAAGAGGAAGCAGCGTCGCAGCCGCACCACATTCTCTGGAGACCAGCTGGAGGAGCTGGAGCGAGCTTTCCAGAGGACACAATACCCGGACGTTTACACCCGCGAAGAACTAGCCCACAGAACTGATCTCACAGAAGCGAGGATACAGGTGAATTCCCCGTAACAAGAGTAGATACATGCATTAGGTTGACAGTTATGACCGAGTTATGCGTGCTCTATCATTAAGTGTCCGCAGCTAATGTTTATAGATCTTATGGCGGAAGCCTCTCATCCACTACCTGAAGAAGAGGAAAATTCTAAATTATTGTCGGGGTTTTCGTGGCCCATATTTTTCAAATCGGATGTAATAAAACAAAACTGCTTATGGAATATGAAAGTGTAATTCAATAAGTTTCATTGGATGAAGAATCAAACTTCTTGTATTAAACTTTCATATTACTTAAGCAGTTTCATTTTGCTGCTTCCTGTTTTAAATTATAGGCCACGGAAACCACGAAAATAATTTAAAATCAAATTTAACTTTAACGTTGAGTTGTGCAGCGCTATAATCCATAGCGTTATTGCAATCAATTACAACACAAATTCTTGATGTACCTTACGATTTCTTTTATGATTTTAGGGATCTTAAATGTTTACAATATTTTCTAATACCTTCCTAGACATAATATAAACCATAACTTACAAGGAGTATATTAATTTTACCATATGCAGTTCAATGATAATTTTTTGCGAAATCTGTATCTAGTCCATATGATAAGAAATGTAAAGCTATCCCTGTAACAGGCCGCGGAGGCAAACAGACAATATTTGGGTATATATATATATATATCACTGAACTGCACATAACTTACTAATTCCCTGGATCCCTTCTTGAGAAGCCGCCAGTTGTGCAGTTACTGAAGAATTTCCCTACATTTTATGGAACCAGGAGTTTCATTACCGTGTTCACAAGAGCCCTCTACTGGTCCCTATCCTGAGCCACATCAATCCAGTCCATACCACCCCATCCTATCTCTCCAATTTTACTATTATCCACCCACATTTGTCTTGGTCTTCCTAGTGGTCTCTTTCCTTCTGGTTTTCCCACCAATATTCTAAATGCATTATTTTCTTCCCCATTCCATAGAAAAATGTAAATCACCTGCTGGTTCGGTGCCATCCTTGTTCCATCCGACCTCCTGTACCCCCACGAGATCTAACTTATCGCAACTGCCCTGAGCGAACCTGCCCTATGCAGACTTCCTATAGTCCTACCTCATGTCCGTTTTCCTTAGCGTAGGCTCTTTATCCAAAGGATCTGTCCGAGTCTGAGGCCCTTTTTGACATTTCGTAACAAGCTTATTTTTTTTCGGCGAGGAATTGTTAGCTCCACGCCCAAGCCCAAACCAGGAGGACCACCCCTTGTCGGATGCCCACGACTGCTTATTCAATATATTCGCAGATGCCCTCCTTAGCTGGAGGCCGTCTCCTCTGTCCGTAACCTGAGGACGCGCCACGCCGCGACGACAAGGGCCCACCTAACATGGCGCGGCCAACTGCATGTAGTAAAATTAATACAGTAAACCATCGCTTATCCGGAATAATTGTGTGGGTGGGAGGTAATCTGGATTAAGTGAAACAAAAGGTAGCCCTGAAATACAAAGAAAAACTTAGAACAAATAAATGGAAAATTTAATGATATAAGTAGTGTTGATGGAAATAAATTACAAAATATCACTGTAAGGCCTTTATTTAAAAACTATAAAAATACAATACATTTATTCATCGGTAGAGGACTCAGAAGTTGTACTTGTTTCTGAACGTAATAATGCAGGTTTGAAGAAACTGTCAACTTGTCTGAACAGACACGTGACTCATCTGCCTTCCTAAATGTCAGGTTTCCTTTTAAATTATGTACTTAACTGTGAGCAGCAATATTAATTTTTCATATTTAAATCCGGATTAGCGAAGGTTTACTGTATATAAGTACTGTAAGACGTATATTATATATAAGAAGGTATCGGGAAGGATTTCAAACATGAAAGAGCCTTAAAATCGTACACAACCAAAGATCAAGGCCTTGAACTAGTTTCTATATTGTATCATAAGTATATACCCCTGAAGATGACACTATCAATGTCGAACCATGAGGAACAGTAATATTAATCTTACGCTACATCACGAACTTGTGTTGTAATTGGTTGTAACATGACAATAACATAGGAGGAAGCAGTAACCTCCAAGGACCCATTAGTTACTTCCAGCTGAACAACAAATTCTCTACTCAAAATTACTGGATTTTTGGACTCTGTCCATCGTCCAGTATTCTAGAAAATAGAAAACACAACGTTTCGGAAACTGGGTCTGTTTCCTTCCCAAGAGGAGCGGGAGAAGACACATACTCTGTTGGGTCCCTTGGAAAGAGCTATCTCAATCACTGGACCCAACAGAGTAGGTATGTCCCCCTGCAACTGAGGACGGAAACAGATCCACTTTCCGAAACGTTGTTTTCTAGTTTCTAGAATACCGGATGATAGACAAAGTCCAAAAACCCAGTAATTCTGAGTACTATGCACCATCGTCAGAACCCTTTTGAATCAACAATCCTCTAGATCGCCCACACCCGGATAAAAGGGACATCACTTCCTGTTTCCCGCCTGCAGGTGCAGGCTTCTTGCTTTAAAATTTCACTTCCGTAAGGCCCTAAAAAGGGTTTTTTCCCCAAATTTCTCACTGTCCCACTTTTTCTCCTGGAAACAACACTGCCTCCCTCTGGAAAGGGCTGACCTTTCTCACTACTGCATTCTCCAGCTTTTCTGAAACACTAATATAACCCCTGAAATGGTCGTTTTCCAACTGAACTGGATCGGGCTAATTTCCTTTCCCCCTCACTAGGGTCACATGACCATCTTATTTACAACCTGGCTACAATAACGTAGGCAATTCCTTGACCTACAAAATTCAACCCTGAAGGCTGGAGGTAGCGTGTTCTTCCGAAACGTCACCATCAATCTACGAGCCTACAGAGTGTCATAACCCAGCAGATCACAATCTGTTTATAAAAATATATTCAACAAATATTATGGTTGGAATCGGTTGTTTTCAATTTGTGAAAGGCGGCTTAAAATAAAACGAAGATTGATGCTCTCAGTATCTGCATAACATCAAATGCGTCGTCGTTACTTGTACATATCGTCGCCTTGTTCTCAAATACCATGACTGTGCACTGTGCAACAGGTTCGGCCAGACGGAACTTAATATTCTCCCGATAATATCATTTTTACTGTCTTCTAAGATTACCATATGTGTATGTGGGCCATTTAACGACGGTATCAGTGCCTAGACGGAGACGGAGGGTCAGTAAATAGCTCACAAATGGATATAAAACGTAAAACATGTCATATTCGAAACTGAATAAAAACATTTATTTCTCAACATATCCTCCACCAACACTTAAAACACTTGTCCCATCGCTTTACCAATGCCTCGAAACCCGCAGCATAGAAGTGTTTCGACTGTTGTATCAGCCACTTCTGCACCTCCGTTTTGAACTTCTTCGTTGTCAACGAAACGTTTGTCGCGTTACTCGAACCAGATGTGAACCGTTTTACGCGAGAAACACTTCCCATCGTAAACAGTTAACATTTCTTTATGAATATCCTTTACATTGAGTCATTTTGCCTACAAAAACGCTGCTCTTCGCCAATACGTTCCTCATGTACGATCGCCATTTTGGCTACTGAAACCAACCTCTGAACATGCGCATGCGCGTCTGCTACCTAGACTGTCATGAAGCTGGACTGTGCTGCTACCTAGTGATACACAGAAAACCTATTACGTCCATTACAGCTGTTTTACTTCCATTTGTGACCTATTTACTGACTCTCCCTCGTACATAGCGTCGGTTGATGGAATGACTGATGAACTGGAAAGGATGCTGAAAGAAGCTGAAACAGCCTAAACAAGGTCCTATACTGGCATATGCATGGAGGGACTGAGAAAAGTCAGGAAAACTCAGGATAGCTGGTGTTCCGGCTGAGATTCGAATCCAGCACCTCTGCACCAACCTGTTCAGCAGTACCCATCGTATTTAAGACGTTCATTATCGATTGTTCCAGCAGGTATGGTTCAGTAATCGACGTGCAAGATGGCGGAAACACACGGGAGGAACGTCTTTCAGCCCTCTGTCGGCGACAGTGCCTGGCTATCAATACCCGGCCACGAGCTGTGACGTCATGACACTTCATAATTCAGGTACAATTTGACACACGATGCTCATATACATGGGTATCTGCATTTCTTTAAACAAATTATGGTAAAGACGGTCCCGACGATGACGATAATAACAACTCACTCACTCACTCACTCACTCACTCATGGAGCTGAGCCCTTCTTGAGAAGCCGCCAATTGTACAGCTACTCAAGAATTTCCCAGCATTTTATGTTCACAAGAGCCCTCCATTGGTCCATATCCTGAGCCAGATCAATCCAATACATAACATCCCAGCCTATCTCTCTAAGATACATTATAATATTGTCCACCCACATGCGCCTTGGTCTTCCCAGTGGTCTCTTTCCTTCTGACTTTCCCACAAATATCCTATATGCATTCCTTTTCTTCCCCATTCGTGCTACATGCCCTGCCCACCTCAACCTCCTTGACTTGATTACTCTAATTATAATAACAGTTAAGTAAATTTACCCCCGTGCTCAATTAAGCACCACTCCATGAAGACGCAGAGAGTAATCGAAGTGTAACTGCATACACTGTTAACGTTGGGTTTTGATGGTGGTGAGCAATCAGCTTTAGGCTCCAGCCACTTTATCGCTAGTGAAAGAAGTCGCTTATCGGCTGGATAGGAGGCTGTGTTGACCCAGAGCCGAATTCAACGCTCTGGAGAAGAGAAATTCAATTCTCCCTGCCTGAAATTCAGCTGTAATCTTAATATAGGCCGCCGTGAGAACATCTCATTATGCTTTCAGTATCGAGACTATATACCGTCGGTTGATGGAATGAATAACGAATTGCAAAGAATTTTGAAGGAAGTGGTCGTGACCAATCGAGATACTTTCCCAGCATAGTTATCTTAGAGCAGAATTAATTAAATGCCATGAAAATGTGTGGCGGAGTGAATTATAACTCCACCAAACTTGATCTCGCCACTAGGTGGGCGTGAGTAGTAACCTTCACGCTCCGGACGCTTTACCCCAGGGGAAATAACGGCGGTATCCATTGCATAGGGGGCTGAGTGGGCTCCAGCAGGTCTGGATATTATGAATCGCACCCCGATTCCTCGGTCATCTAGCCAGTAGCCTAGTCGCTATACCGAATCAACCATTCCGGTTCTGTTAAGAAAACGTTGATGCACTATGTATGAAATTTATTTTAGAGAATACATATTTCTTGTCCAATATTTTGCTATATACGTATTTAGCATGTATTAAAAAATAAAAGAGTGTACTCTGCCTTTTTGTAAAGAGGAAGTTACGTGTCACTGAATTTGGAAGATTAAATTCAATCAGCAACTTTTGGTAAGAACTTAAATACCTTATGTCGTAACACACGGCTTATGAAGGTCTGCGTTACTACACATGGAGGGAAGGGCAGGGCGATAGTAGGAAATGAATAACCAGTGGGTGTTTTACATTATTTCGCAATAAATCAATGATTTCTTATTAAAAATAATCTGTATGTTTTAAAGCCATTTCCTTCATTTTCAAAGAGAGGGGGAAAACACAGAAAGGTTAGACAGGCATTAGCCGATGACAGTGGCCGCGCGGTTTAAGGCATGAACTGTCTTCACTCGCTCGAACATTGGGATCGTGGTTTCAAATCCCACTCAAGGCATGGATGTCTGTGTAAGTTTAATCTGTTTTTGTTGTTCTGTGTGTAGGTAGCGGCCTTGCGACGGGCTGATCCCCCATCCAAGGAGTCCTACCGACTGTGTATAGGATTAAGAAACTGAAAGAGCGGCCAAGTTCCAACAAAATGGCTATAGATCCATAGATGGATGGATAGACTTTTTTTTTATTGCTAGTGGGGTGGAACTAAGTCTCTGTACTGCGGCCACTTCTGGCGCCCCAGATGTTAGGTGAGGGCGATCGTGGAGCAATTGATGGAATGAAGATTGGCAGGGGAAACCGAAGTACTCGGAGAAAACCTGCCCCAGCGCCACTTTGTCCACCACAAATCCCACTTGACCAGATCTGGGATCGAACCCGGGCCGCCGCGGTGGGAAGCCAGCGACTAATCGCTTGAGCTATGGCGCGGCCCTTGGATAGATAGACAGATAGATAGACATTAATTTATTATCGGAAGTTATACGAAATAAAATCTGTTCTTTAAAGTTTACACCATCCAACGCTATAACATGAAGAAGCATCATTTGATGAAAAGCTCTGTCTTTGATATTCACCTCTCAACCATCCTGAAGTCCTTTACTGAACTGAAATGTTGTAGGAAATACAAACTGGCAACGGACCGGAAGTCAACTCGCCAACTATTCAGCGCTCATGCAGCAGTCCCACATCACTTCCACTAGCCTACAACAATCGAACTTTACCCTGTCGGCGACTCAAATAGGGGACCACGTGACGACGCCATCTTCCACAGTCACAACGACATTATTGTCAACGCCGTCGTGCACGAGCGCGACACAAGGGAATAGCAATGTCATGAGTCACGGAATGGGGTATTCAGCACCACCTAGTGGTGTCAGTGGGGACTATCAGCACTGCGACACGACAGCTGCAGCGGGAGTTTGGGGAAGCAGACTCAATAGCGACCCTAACTGGAGTCACCACGGGTTTCCTACAATCACTGACAATTACGGGTAAATATACCACGTCATCCTGATTTGCATTACAATTCTTAATCTACTGGTGAGATAGAAAAGGGCATAAGTACCATAAAGGCAAAATACACTAGATGTGCGGGTATATCAATAACATGCGATGTATATTGAGTGAAGGTTGAAATACATCCCAGGGGTTCGAACCAAATAAAAAGTAAAGCTATCCCTGTAACAGGCCGTGAAGGACCACAGGGTTGTGAGACGTTGAGGGCCCCACATTATCTAGACAATCGGCTCAAAGATTGCGGTAAGGTTTTCAGCCTTACGCGCCGGCCGCGCTTTACTCCCCAGGAAAATTATTTAATTCCTGGTACTCATTTCTGTTAGAGGCTGAGTCGACCCCAGGGCCATAGTGCGGCCGGAAGGACTAGGTCAATTGAAAAAAAAATCCAATGACCTCATCGAGACTTCAACCCGCGACCTTCTGGCTTGTAGCATAGTGCCTCAACCAACTACGCTACCGCGTGCCCCGTTCGAACCAAATACAAATTATATTTAGTGGAGTAGGCCTATGTATTTATAGGTGCTTTTCACGAAGTAAAAGTATAGTCGGGGTGTTCTAAGAGAGTTCGAGAGAAACTTTATCGATGGGCCAATCGGAGTAGCTTTTGTCGCCTGAAGACGGAAATAGGCCAATTTCCGTAATGAAGTGTTTTAAAAGAAACTCCTGTGTTGGACGAAGCCCAAAATAGTAGTTCTAAGCAAATACAATTTATAAAATGGTGAATTTCTAGATATTATCCAGCATTCTAATTTTCATTTAAAGCGGCTTTTCGGAGACGACCCTGTCTCCGTCCACAGGAAAAAAGCCTACTCTGCTGGGTGCAATAAATAGAGATAGTCCGGATGTCTGGACGATGGTTAATGTCGAGAAAATTGATCATTGTATTAATATATCATCGTCAAGAACTTTTAGACCTTAAGTATAATCTATGTTCGAAACATTTTTCGATATGACGAATATTCAACGAAAAGCAACGATAATAATTCTTTACTCCTGCGATTATCTGTGCAGTAACGTATCCGTGCCTTCAGCTAAATACACATCAAGTAAAGTGATATATGCAACATATTTTCTCGAAGTCTGCGTTTGGAAACTATGATTACTCCAGCGGAGGACACTTTGAGCTATGTTATGTTAAGTTTTCGACGAAATAAAATTAAAATCTTTAATAAAAGAGAATATGTAGGTAAGTCAATAAGTAAGCTAGAAATGGATATAGAACTTAAACAAGAGTACTGATTTGAAAAATGCTTTTATTTCTCAACATAATCTCCCTGTACAGTGAGGCACTTGTCCCATCATTTCACAAGCCCCTGAAAACCAGCAGCATAAAATTATTTGGGCTGCTGTCGGAACCAGCCGGTGACTGGGATCACGAAGGCATACTGCTCACCGCATTCTAGCCTTAAGGACCAAACGTAAATGCCGACTCCTACTGTAACATACTCAGGAAACTTCGTAAGGCCATTCAACGAAGCGACTAGGACTCCTCAACAAAGGAGTGTTGCTCTTGCATGACAACGCGCGTCCCCATACTATCAACAAGACAAATGAGACGCTGCGAAATTTCAAGTGGGAAGTCCTCGAGCATCCTCCGTATAGCACCGACCTTGCTCGAAGCGACTTCCATTTGTTCGGCCCTCTTAAACATCATCTTTCGGCTGAACATTTTCCCGACGACGAAGCTGTAGAAAGGGAAGTCACCGCCTGGTTCCGACAGCAGCCCAAAGAATTTTATGCTGCCTGTTTCCAGGGGCTTGTGAAATGATGGGAGAGGTGCCTCAACGTACAGGGAGATTATGTTCAGAAATAAAAGCATTTTTCAAATCAGTACTCTTATCTGTTTAAGTTCTATATCCATTTGAAACTTACTTATTGATTTACCCTCGTAAAATGCAATTTTTAACATTTTGAAGTCTGAAATGCATCAAAATAATATTTAAAAATTTAGTTCCTCCATCACAGAAAACATCGTATCTCCGGTACAAAGACCAATTGCTTATGGAAATAAACTATGTTTATTCTGTGGACCATAAGAAACACATAAATACATGTGAGAAAATTTCAGAATATACGGTTATAATATTTTTTGTTTTCAATGTTTATTTTATGACTCAAAGCTCCTTCTGAAATTTCGTGTCCAGGGTGCTGGGGAATGGTGGATCTGGAGAAACGCTGATGCCTGGAAGCGCTCTCCAGATGGAGCAGTCCGCTCACCAGTCCACATCTCACCACCACCAGTTCGCAGCATCCCACGTCTCCAAGGGTTACGGCCCTCGACCCTCCACACTACCTGCAGGGCCTTCTCTTGGCATTTTCTGATCAAGTCTTGCTGTAATTAAAATTCCTTGACAGTGTAGTATTTCCCTAGGTTCGAATCTGGATTCACAGTCAAATTACCTTCCGAATAGTTCATCTAGAGCAAGAAGATTCGGATCGAAACAGTCCGGAAACATGAAGGAAAGAGACCACTCAGAAGAAATAGGCATAGACTGAGGGATACTGAAGAGGATCTTGTGTAAGGGCGGGAAGACTGGATTTATGTATTTCAGGATAGGATCCATCAGCGACGGTAATAAACATCTGACTTCCAGGAAGGGAGTGGAATTTCTGTTATTTAAATGTTAATTTATGGAGTAATTTAGAGATATTACGTGTATTATATTGACAGGGGGGGGCAATCTTTATGCCATTAAATATAGTAAAACTTAAGCAATTCTTAAGCAGTAATGAATTATTATTGCCCCGCCCCATGTATCAAAAGAGTGGAGATCAGAAAGTGTTCTTACACACACGCACAAATTAATTCCAAGATCTTGTTCTCCTATCTTACATGGGAATTAAAATATTAAATGACCTATCAGTCATTTACATGTAAAATCTATATATATAAAATATATGCATACCTTAAATTCGTTATTTAATAATTGTGTAATTATAGGCTTTAATTTGTACCCCATTTTCCTTCCATTAGAAGATAAGCTTGTAGTATCACATTCATGAATGTTTTCTAACAACTTCTGAACAAACTTCGTAGGGCCAAGTTTCCGTCACGGCAGAGAAGACCGAATTACGCAGATGGACGAGTTTGTGACAGCAACAGATTAATTTTGTATAACCTGTAATACTGTTAAGCAGTTTTAAATATTTAATAATTTTGGGCGAATTAACCATATCGAATTGCATAATCACCAAAGAATTATTAGTAACTGACCGGTTAATAATGAAATGTTCACCTCAGTTTTTTCGCAACACTCATACGGCGGCATGGCTTAAGGCCTAATTTTCTAAACTTCACCAGGATCAAACGGTTTTGAAACTCGAGACGATATGGTTATTTTCATCTTCGTCTGTTGGCAATACTGACAAATCGATGTGCTTAAACTCAAAATCAATAGAATAATTTTAATGTATCTTAAGTATATTACATTTATTCAGAATCAAATAAATAAATGGCTTCTGATTTGAACAACGGACTTCTGTATTTTAATCTTCGTCTGTTGTTACCACCAACAATCCGATGTAACACAAGAATGGGATTTCTTTGGCGGGTTTCAATGTAAAGTGACTGTCATAATAAATTCTTTGTCTATTGAACTAATGTGTAGCGGAGTTTTCGTCGTCTAGCCTTTCCTGTAGGACTGATTCGGCTCAAAACTGAATTTTCTAGACAAATGTTAGTGTAAAGAAAGTCGTCTTCAGGGATCTGGCGCCGTGTATTCTTGGTTTTAACCGACGTTTCGGAGGAACATATCGCCTCCATCTTCAGGGTAGCTTCAGATAGCTGCAGCTATCTGTATTCGCACGCAACTCAACTACCCTGAAGATGGAGGCGATATATTCCTCCGAAACGTCGGTTAAAACCAAGAATACACGGCGCTAGATCCCAGAAGACGACATTCTTCATAGTCATCGCCGTGAAAACCTCAAAACTTACAAATTTTAGTGTAGTTCTCCTACACAAAATTTCAAAATGGATCCTTTCACGAGCCTAAGTACTCCACAGCAGCAGACATATTCAGACGTGGATGCAAATCCAAACAATGCGCATAATTAAACGATTTTTTTTCAAGTTATCTGACTTTCATCTGATGTATTTTCAGCTCCCGTTGTCGACTGTCGGAGCTTTGACAAAAACAATGTTACTCACCTACCTTGACCACACAAATATCAAAACAATTACGCCCATAACAGTTTACATGACGGGTAGTAAAAGCAGGCTTACCTTCCTATTCTTCCATGAGACCGTCGCCATCAGCTTTCTTGCTTGTGCCAACATCACATGAAATCACTCAAGTACAGTTCATCCGGCCTCACTGGATGTTTCTTCTGCAGGCGTGCGCCATACCCCAAACTCACACTTTCCATTTATTTACCCCCACAATGGATCATAATGTAATTATGCTTATTATTCACGACCGCGTCTCTGGTCTAGTGGTCAAAGTTCCTGGCTACAGATCTAGAGGTTCCGGGTTCAATTCCCGGCACTACCAGATTTTCTGAGAAGTAGTGGGTCCGGAACGGTGTCCACTCAGCTTATTGAGGATAACTGAGGAGCTATTTCAAGCAAATAGCGGCTCCGGTCTAGAATCCCGAGATTAACGGCCGTGGGGATTCGTTGTGCTGACCACGCGACCCCTCTATCCGCTAAAGTTGGCATTAACTTCGCCGACAAGCGGCGGTCGCTCGGTCGACTTAGTTCGCTTGCGGACTAAAGCCGCGGAGTTTTGTTTTTGTTCACGAAAATAATGTACTATTCTTTTGCTTTTATCAAATTTCTACTCGCTAAATAAAACACTTCCTCGTGTGAAGTCCGGTATCGCAAGTGGTCGGCCCAGAAAGTTATTAAAACACAATAAACAACCTGCAGTGTCAGTTTGTGTGGGTCAATTTAATGTAAAAACATGGATGTGCAGTATCCGTGGGCGTAACTTATGCCACTGTCAAACTCGCAGGACGAGGGCCGCATGTGGCCCAGCAACTGGTTTTGTGCTGTCCTCGACACTGTCGTTCCATTTCAACGGCCGCGCCATAGCTCAAGCGGTTAGTCGCTGGCTTTCCATCGCAGCGGCCCGGGTTCGATCCTACGTCTGGTCAAGTGGGATTGTGGTGGACAAAGTGGCGCTGGGGCAGGTTTTCTCCGAGTACTTCGGTTTCCCCTGCCAATCTTCATTCCACCAATTGCTCCACAATCACCCTCACCTATCATCTGGGGCTGGTACAATAGGCCAGAAGTGGCCGCAGTACAAGGGACTTAGTCCCACCCCACTAGCAATAAAAGAAAATCGTCCCATTCCCAAGAATATGTTATCACTTTCCTTCTCATAAAGAGACAGTGTCGAATCTTGTGTGTGTGTGTGTGTGTGTGTGCGTGTGGTGGGGGGGGATCTTTTGAAAATCCCGTAGTAAATATTCCAGGTTAGGTTTTTCAGTTTATTTCGTACGGTATTTAATAATAGAAAGGCATTAAATTAGTATGGCTCCACGATCATATTCAGTACCGATATAATAGTTTCTCTGCATAGGTTCAAATATTTCGTTTTACTAATGGGCCAATTTAATCACAATAGCTAACTGGTAAACTCAGAACAGCACGGTCTTTTGGGTCGTAACACCATGTAGAAATCCAATAACGTTTCGGAGAAATATATTGTCTCCATCTTCAGGACTGAAGAGTAAGGATGCAAGAAACCGACTGAATCAGACGGTCATCTCGGCTTGCCACGTTTCTTCTGGTTTCTTGCTCGGCTTACTCTTCGTGAAGATGGGGGTGATATGTTCATCCAAAACGCCGGGATTTTACCGAACTACACGGCGTCAGAACTTAGAAGACCGTACTCTTCATAGACACAGCCTTGGGAACCTCAAATCTAACACGGTAAACTATGATTTACGGCGTACTAATGTACATGAATTAATTACTTTGAGCTAATAACACAGACACGATCTTAAAACAATACATTTTCACATGAAGTTCCCTAGTTTACTTAGCTTCCATGTCTGTAACGTAACGTCGTTTTTGTGGGCCCAGGCGCAGCTAAAGATTTTACCTCACTCTCCAAAACTACGATTATACCACGCAATCTCACACGGTGCCAACCCTAAACACACCACAAATGCTTATACGTGTGGTATAGGGCTCACCTATGCTTCTGGCAAGGTAAAAAAGGGATAAGTTGTCCCTGTGCTTAAACAACTACGCACTATGCCATGAAGACGTATGGGGGGATTGGACGTATAGATCCCAATGTTATTTACCTAGGCATTAGTTGGAGGTGAGTGGTCAGCTTCAGGTCTCTGCTGCTTTACCTTCAGAGAAGGTAGGGCCGCCCCATAGCTCAAGCGGTTAGTCGCTGGCTTCCCACAGCGGCGGCCCAGGTTCGATCCCGGGTCTGGTCAAGTGAAATTTGTGGTGGACAAAGTGGCGCTGGGGCAGGTTTTCTCCGAGTACTTCGGTTTCCCCTGCCAATCTTCATTCCACTAACTGCTCCACAATCACCCTCACCTATCATCTGGGGCTAGTACAATAGGCCAGAAGTGGCCGCAGTACAAGGGACTTAGTCCCATCCCACTAGCAATAAAAAAAATAATACCCTTAGGGAAAGAGCCTCCGGTACCCATTGGATAAAAGGCTGGTTGGACCCCTGAGCCGGTCTGCGCGACGTGGGCGGAAAAAAATTCTCCACCCTACCGGGACTCGAACTCCTACTTCTCGGTCGTCCATTCCGTAGCCAGTAACTATACCAACTACGCTATCCAGCCTAACCCTTGCTCCGACTCCATGTATAAATTCACTATCAACTCTTACAATCGAGTATAACTGAACGCCAGTACGTCGTACAAATCATCCATGAAACACACAATGAAACAGAATTACTTTTTACGACTAACAGAACTATACAACTCGCACACAGAAATTAATGATCATGGTTTTCCGATACACTGCACTAATGCCACTTCGTCATAAAGTTTCTCCTCGGTTACTAGATTCAAAGTCAAACGTGTCTAAAACAAAAACATTAACCTTATTACCAAACGAAACACAATCCTTCTAACCTATTTCTCTCACTAACCACTTCCGTTTCATTCAGTTGATCCACATTAGTACTGCCCTGTCCCACCGCTGGTCCGAACACAGTAATTCACAGCAAGTCAAATCACGACCGTTCAACTTACACGGAATATATTGCCTCCTTGTGAGAAAGAATTAAATGGTATATAATTATCAATAAAACACTCCAATATCCGTAACACTAAATTAGTTTCACAACTAATGTTATTTGCATTCGATTCAATACGTATCGAACAAAACCTTTGTAAAATATACTCCAGAAACGGCGATGAAACAAGAATAGATGCAACCTATTAGTACCCACTGGATACGAGGCTGGGTGAGTCCCAGAGCCGGTTTAGAAAAGAAAATTCCTGCCCGTATCGGGACTCCAACTCCTACCCCTCAGTCATCCAGCCAGTAACCAGTCACTATACCGACTTCCCTCTGTAGACCAGCGGTTCCCGAACGATACTCCGCCACCTGAACAGACGTGCTCGCCACTGATAACGAAAAATGGCGCCTTTTTCCAATTCGCAGAAAAAATTAAGTCAACTGATAGCTTTTTTTCATTTCAATTCTTATTGCAATCTCTAGCATAAAACCCAGCCGACCGGGTTTCAATTAATTCTTCGTGAGTCGGTTGTAATTATTTATAGATATCTGTGAGAAGTTGCTTAATGTATTAATAACTCAACCATTCTTGATCTTGGCACTAAATTATTAATTAAGCCAAGGGGTACTTCTGCATTTTATCTTAAATCTGTGGGAATGGAAAATTCTGAGGAAGGTGCATGAACCAGAAAGTATGCAATAGGTTTGGAGAATCAGAACCAATCGAGAACTCAAATAATTTTATAACAGCTCAGTCTGCAGAGCAACTGCTGGACGGCCGGGGTTCAATTCCCGGCAAGGGTAAGAGATTTTTATCTTTTCCACAATGTCCAAACCAGCTTCCTATCCGATGTGTACTGGGGACTCTTTCCCCAAATGTAATGCAGCTGGAGCGTGAAGCTGGCCACTCACCTCCATCTAGTGCCAAGGTGGAGCTATACCTCCTCTTCCCTATACATCCTCAAGATGTGACGCTGACTGAAAAAGCACTGGACTTCCTTTTTCACTTTCACCCTATCTGGTAGCAGTAAGAGTGGTTGGGGCATGTGATTAGAATGGATCAAAGATGGGTGGCTAAGAAAATTTTGGAAGTGCCATAATAGTTATTCTTCCTGACCTCTGATTGCGTTAGAGGAATGTTCAGGAAAGCAGTGGGTAAGAGATTCAGAAGCAACAAACTTTACCATAAGACACTGGTCCACAAGTATTATTCTAACCAAAGAATCTGCTACACTTACCCTGGCTCAGGACAAAGAGAAATAAACTTCAGTCTTCTTACAGCACTGGTATGTAGCTACAATACAATTCTACCACACAAAAGTATTTCATACATTACTGACCTGTGCAACTTATTTAATAGAGCCAGGGTCACATTTATATGGTAGTGACTAGGGTGGCCTCCACAAACATGAACTAGAATTAACAGACTTTATTGAGCAATTCGCTCCTCTAAAATCAAGAGTAGTTTGTATATTTTGTTGTTATATGCAGTAGTAACAAAAATCATCATAACCTAAAAATTTGTTGTTACTGATTGGGGCCTCCACATTTTGATTGCCCTGGGCTTCCTCACAACTGTTAATCTGGCCTTGAAATGTGCTACCACAGATACTGAATATAACAAACGACATGTTCACCACTTTCTTTTATCTACAAACTATTGTCGCTCTCACAGCTGTCATCCCCACATTACACCATCTTATGCCTGAAATTAAGTGGAAACCATACTCTGTTCACTGATTTAGGCTATTCCTCGTTTATCATTCAATTTCATTGATCTCAGATCAACTGTTTTGCTGTTAAATTTCCCCAATTTTCAATTTTCCTCAGTTCCCCAGAGAAAATTTATATGAAGTTCTCACAGTAGTGTTTTCTGCTGGTGACCGGTATCCTAGCAAATCTGAAAAGAAGCTGTTATTTTAACCTGATGCTTCATTTAATTGCAGTCAGTAACATTGGAACCAAGGCACCAAACTTTTTTAGGATACCATGATCCATCTCAATAAACAGTTCAGTCTCTGTCTGAATTTTGCCTTCCCTTAATTCCTTGCCTCTGACATCCTTCAGTCTGTCATGAATAAGCTGGTAAGTATGGTGACATATCTCAGCTTCAGCTCCTGTTTAAGTGACAATTATAACACAGCATGTACATGGTATTATGGAGTCAAAATAGGGCTAGTGGCAAAGAAGTACAGAGTCAAGGGCCATCTACTGGCAGTCCATGCAGACTGTTACTCATTTCTTGAAGAATTTGGAATTTGATTAATTCCTCAAAGCCACTTAGAACACCTACTAGCTGTACTTTGAAGTGGTATTTAAGTGGCCCTATAGAACACACTTCTCACAGCAGTTCATGCAACATAATACTTTTTTATAAGGTCTTACCTTGTTGCTGTTAGAAATTGGCTCTAGTGTGGTAGATACTGAAAGAGTCCTTAAAGCATAAACCTAGTCCACAGTCATTATACCTAAACAGAGTTTTATTTTATTTTTTTGAGCTGTTTGCAGCAAACTACGTGCATCTGGTGGGCCTGGCCTTCTCATATGTAGATAAGCTTTATGCAAAATATCTTGCAGTCAAGTTTCCAAACACTGGCGTTTTTTATGTCCTTCCAGGACAAGGTTGTGAAGCCTTCCCACAAGCTTAAAATATAACTATTACTTGAAATTTGAAAGACATGGCTCTCTCTTCGAAGCACAAAGGCATCATGTATCAAAATATTTATCAGACACTATGTACATAGAACAGTTCTGTGAACCACTTTGTTTCTTTTTTCCTCACTTTCACATGGTTGCAGTTTTTTGATCTTTCAAATCCCATAAAAGAACCATATTCCTGTATAGCTCTTTTCCTCTCTGCTATGGTGGCAATGAATGACATAGCCTTTGTCCATCCATTTCATCACCATCACTCCTTGATTTTGCATGGCAGTGTTGCCTCTTTTACAACCAGAGGAACATTCTTCCTGCTCATTCATTGACTCAGCTACATTCATTCATTCATCAGTAATCTGTCAGACGACAGGTCCACAGTCTCTTCCAAAACAGTTCCTCCACTTAATGCGATCTAGAGCTTTCTCCTTCAAATGAGAATATCCTCTTCTGTCCCAGGTCATCCAATTATTTTCTTATGTCTTCTGGTCACTTCTATCCGCCCCTCTATCTTTCCTTCAATAACTTCTTTTAGACAGCAGTTACTGCGTAAGATATGACCAATCCAATTAGCCTTCCATTTTCTTATTTTGTTCAGCTACACTAACATCGTTTTTCTTTAGAAGGAAAAAAAGCATGTGCTGAACTGCAGAAAACATCCATCCATAATGCATGCTCTCTGCCAAAAAGTGGTTCCATTAATTTTACAATAACCTTGCTTGTTTTGAGACCATCAGCTATGGTAACATTGCTTGCAAAATCTGTTATAATTCCCTGTATGTATTAAATTGCAATATGTATCCAGCAAATGAGAAACAATGTTGTAAAGATGTTATTCTGAGCTTAGCAGCCTTCCAGGGAATGTACTGCTTGAATCTCAGTTTCAGATGTTTCAGCACTGGATCAGTTTTTTTTAATAACTTCTTATTTCCTTCAGAAGTGTCAATTTCAATTTCAGTTCACAAAATGTAAAAACTATGAAAGAAATATGTACCTGTCCTGTGCTATAAACTTACAAAAACTGGAGTATCAAGAAGAAAACTTTTACTAAAATATGACTTGACTGTTGGCATTTGGTGTATTCCCATAAGCATTTAATGGGATAGCAAAAAACATTGAACTTCAACAATGGCAATGTATTTCTAGTTGAGATCATGGGATTGTGCTTTCAGTTGACCATTGTCTCTGGAAGCGTCACAGCACACTAGCTCATTTCTTTAACTACATCATCCATTACCGAATTGTCAAAACACAGCCAGAGGGCTTCCAGTATACTGTATACAGACTTTATGGGGCCAGTCTTTTCAGAAAAATGATGTTACCAGGACAGTAATTTGATTCTAAAGTGCTCTGATGATGGTGTATAACATTAAGAATTACTGGGCTTTTGGACTCTGTCCATTGTCCAGTATTCTAATAAACAGAGAACACAATGTTTCAAAAAAGCATTATTTCTGTTCTCAGGTGAGGGGGGGAGACAGCTACCCTGCTGTGTCCCTTAGAAAGAGCTAAGAGGGACTGAGATCCACTTTCTAGAATGTTGTGTTCTCTAGTTTTTAGAATACCAGAAAATGGGGGGGAGGGGGAGGAAGAAGAAGAAGAAGAAGAAGAAGAAGAAGAAGAAAAAAGGGTCATTCTGACATTAAGAATTGCCAGGTTCTTCCCATTGCCAGTCAGTCTGCTGCTCCAAAGCTATGCCTCTTCATTCTTGCATCAAACATTAATTTTTCTCCATTTTCCTCATATTCTACGTTCACCGCAGAAGAAACACTCGCTGGATTCAAAGATACTTGCTTCACTTCCTCCATTGTAATTGCACACCTTCTCATTACTAGACTGTTTCAAAACTTGGCTGTAGCCAGCAAAGACATAACTGGGCTTGTGGGGTTAGCTAATGTCAAATTGTACTAAGAGACCTTAGTGAGAAGGTCTTATTGTACTGTCCACAGACATCTGAGGACTAGTGTAACAATATAAACAATGCAATATATCTGATGTTCCTATCATTAACTTGTAAAAGTATTCTGGCTTTGAAGAACCTTCCCCAATGAATATACAGGAAACACTGACAAAATAATCAGTATTGTAAAACTTAGGAATATATTTTTTTATTTTACTTTTACCAACATTATTGCATAAATCTTGCTCAATAAAAAATGTACTTAATTTGAGATGTTTCTCACTTGTGTGAGAATACTTACATAAACAGTTCTGTAATTAAGATCACATATCTGAATTTTGGATGGTAATTGTAACACACATTTCATTCCATGATCTTCAGTCCCTACATAATTCTTAATTATGTATGACCTACAGTCAGAATGGAATAACTATTAACTGTTCTTAAGGCTGCCTTTATATCCTTTATATAGACTCATCACAAAATATGAGTATACTTCATGCATCACGTTATAAAAATAAAACTTGAGTATTGCAACATTTGTTCACATTATTACCATTACTGATTACAGAGTCTTATACCATCCCTCCCAATACTGCAACAGCATGTGCAGACAACTCTGAATATAACCAACACTGTGTTAAGTTGCAATCTGGAGAATAGTCTTTGACATAAGCAATTCAAGTTTTGATCATTAAGTACTCTTCCTTGGTTCAAGAAACTAGCATTACAAGACTGACAGTGGCTTAATCCTGCAAAATGGTATAAGGTGTCCCAAAAAAAAAATCCATGACTTCTCCCCTGGAGTTATAAGTAGGAAGCAATTTCTTAGTAAAGTCTGCAATGTGTAAGAAAAATTGCTGCAACTAAACTGTATTTGTCAAAGTGTAGTCCAGCATTCAAACACAATTCACAACAATAAAACAAACTCTTACCATTTATTATAGTTCACTTCTGTAACTTCTTGATTGACAGTCCAAAATATTTTTTTTTTTTTTTTTGCCATTTGCAGAGTAAAGCTTCTGTCTTCATTTCATGAAACTGCTTATATGTACTGCTGAATTTGTTTCGTACAGAATTAAAGGACTACAGCCTAGAAATAATTCTTACTAAGCTGAAATGCAAGGTGTTTATCTATGAGACAACTTACAGAAGACATTACAGAGAATTTTGAAAACCCTACCACGAAGAATGAACCTTAATGAGTGTAACAGGTTTATTCTGTAAAATGTGCTTAAATGTTAGACGACTCAGCTCTCAGGTATAAGTGACAACGGTAAATAGAGTAATTTTACAGATGAATGATATGGTTATGTCCACCAATGTATCATTCTCGCTCCATATTTGAAGCAAAGCATCTTTCTGTCCATCAGTTGGTATTTACCTTCTTCCAACTCTGACCTACAGTTTTCTTTCGTATGATTTGAAATATGACCCATATTTGTAGGCACTTCGCACTCTGCAATTATGTGGGATCAGAACTTTTCACACCAGTGACTATAACCAGTACTACCCTCTGGGATGTGATACCGTACTGTCTGACAGAAGTTAACCTGGGATGTGATACCATATTGTCTGACAGAAGTTAACAGACATTTTGGAGAAACATACTGCCTCCATCTTCAGGATTGAAAAGTAAGTTAAGCAAGCACATTACGTACTACTTGCTTGGATTACTCTTCATCCCTGAATATGGAGGCAGTACATTCTTCCATAATATTAGTAAATTTCTACCAGACTAAATGGCAACACATCCTAGAATGTAGTATTTCCACATTACAATTAAAAGCTATCCCTGTAAGAGACCATTTAAGTCTACAGGGATGAGAGACATCGAGGCTCCCACATTTCCTAGACGACTGACTCACAGATGGCAGGGAGGTTGTCTGCCTTTGGTGCCGGCCACTCTTTACCTCCAGAAAATTCTTGGCACTCACTTCTACTAGAGGCTGAGTCAACTTAGTGCAATAGTGTGGCTGGAAGGATTAGGTCAACTGAGAAATCAAAAGACCTCATCGGGAATTGAACCTGCTTGTAGCATAGTGCCTCAATCAACAATGCTACCGCATGCCCCCTCCACATTAAAATTAATTTACATAAAGTAGGAAATGCAAGTGAAGACTACCCCTTCTGTACATACAGTATTTACATCAGAAGGGCTACTTACTGCAGAGTACTGTGCCAGATGCAGATACAAATGGCAGCATACTAGTCACATGACTGATTAAATGTTTAAAAACTGAAAAAGATAGTTTAAAAGAAAGGAATGATACTGTATTGTGTAAAATGCTAAATTTCCAAAGATATTATTTATTATAAGCTTCTAAATTTATTTAATAATATTCATGCCTTTAGAAGTGGACACTAAAAAAACTGGTATTTTTTCAAAGTGTTCATTACACAATCACACATAACCAATATTGATACTTTAAAATTTGTCTGAAACACATTCTGATTTAATAAATACAAATGTCAGTATTCAAAAACAGATAAATATGTATGAAAAGTTATAAACACAGCATATTTGCCTCATTAATTTCAAACATTTCTTCAGCCTTATGTATGTTTAGATTCTAAAGGGTTCTGATGATGGTGGATGACACACAGAATTATTGGGATTTTAGACTTTTTCCATCATCCGGAATTTTAGGTAATGGAGGACACAAAATTACGGATGATGGAAGAAGTCCAAAACCCCAGTAATTCTTATGTATGTTATTTTAGTAAAATTTTGATCATAACTGTATAACAGTTGCCATATTTATATTCATTTAATACATTTTATTATGGAGCACCCACAAAAAATCTTCATCTAATTCTGACAGACACCAAAGGGTTCAAAAATTCTAAATATGTACAAGAGAATAATCTTGAAGATTGCTGTCTTCTGGGATGTGATACAATGCAGTTACATCCCAGAACACAGTCATCTGTGAGAATATCTTATACATCTCTCTTGCTTCATATAAAGAACATCTAAACAGGATCAGTGTATGTTTGTAGATCTATTCATTTCTTCTGTGATGTTCTCTAACATTTGATATTTTACCAATTATAGTCAAAACGTTGCAATGTAGTGACTGTTTCTTCAAGTTCCACCAATATCAATACTTTAGGATACCTTACTGCAGTAAAGTTACCAACCTTGTAACATCAGAAGCTTTAAGTAACGGGCCACATAAACTGAATTGCTTGTGTCAAGGATATTCATACATACTATTAGAAATTTCAACATTACTTAATGAATTATTTCTAACTTTCCAAATAAGCCATCCACATTACAATGTCTCAGAAACCACAGTCCAATTATTACCCATTTGTTTTCCGTGATCTATTATCCAGGAACCTCATCCTCCTTAAGTAATGATAATATGGGGATCTGTGACCATTTAGTCTTTATCTGTTTTCTTAATTCACTGAAAGTTCTTACTGAAGTCAATGGCACATCACTCATTTATATAAAAATATACAATTATATGCTTTATAATTATTTCAGTACTATACATAAATTCCTAATGGTCTTCGTCCTTAAGTTTTGTGAACTTCTGAGTTTCTTGAATCTGCACTTTGTAATATGATATATGTTCACACGGCACATTTTGCAAGCATAATAACTTTTATATACACACTCCATAAAATAAGAAGGAACAGAATTACAGATGAAATGCTTAGAGAACATGCTGAAATTCAAAATCTGTTTAAGAGAATTACAAAAGAAGCGAACTGCAATGATTTGACCACGCAAAGAGCACGGACGGCAAAACAGTATTGAGAAGGGCATTAGATCTATAGAAGAAGTAGACCTATGGAACAACCCAGAACAAGATGGTTTAGCCAGGCATTGGATGACAAAGAGTATGAACTGGCAAGAAATCAAAAAGGAAAAACTGTGGGAAGAAAGAAAAGACTGCAGAGTTTTCATCCATTGATTCACAAGAAACAGAAAATATACCAGCAGATGATGATGATGTGGTGGTGGTGGTGGCGGCAGCAGAAGAACAAGAAGGAGAATAATAATCAACGCCATTCTATTTGTTCAAGCTCAGAAAAGGGACAAATAAAAATGACAATTATTAAAAACCTACAGTTGGGAAAATTATTGAACTATTCAAGTAACACGTAAGAAATTACATCTTTCTTCAAACCAACACCAATATAATGTACGCTAATATATATAAATTTCTTTTTAAAATTAAAACTTCCATATATTAGGACTGCAGAAATGTGGTATGGTAAGGAGTGTACACAAATATCCATGCCACAATGAAGTGTCACAGAAGCATTGAGTTTTGTAAATGAAACACTCCATATAAGATTCAGTTAAAAAAGAAAATCCTTAAATTGCTCTAAACGCAGCAGGTTCTTTACCAGCTCTGAAAAGCAAATAACACAAATTATTTTCCTCTTGCCAACCGAGCTTCAGTTGCATCTAACAGTAGATTTACCACCAATCTGACTTCAATGCCAATCTAACATATACGCTATTCAATTTACAGGATATGAATGTTCAAGTTCAGCTTTGCTGCAGTCCATAAAATCCATATGTGAAATTATATCATGAAGTCATAATGCCAGAGTTCTCCCTGTGCTGAATTAATCACTATGCCATGAAGATGTATATGGAAGTGGAGGTACAGATTCATGTAGTCTTAAACTCCATACTAGATGGGAGTGAGTGGTCCAGTTTAACACAGCAATTATTTTACCCCCAGGGAAAAATCTCCTGGCACCCACTGGGTAGCAGGCTGTGTGGACACCTTAACCAGTCTGGATGGTGTGGAGAAAAGAAAATCTCTTGTCCCTGCTGGTATATGAAACTCGATTCCTTGACTGTTAAGCTGTAACCCACTTCTATAATGACTGAGCTATGACTGAATGAAATAAAGTTAACAATTTACATTTCATTTAAATTAACCAATGGCAAGAAAAAGATGACAGTTATTTCTCTTTCATTAAAATAATAAATGAGTTAGAGCTTTCAATGTATGAAACATGTATTAAAGAATGTTATAGGAATATGTTACAATCATCCACACTAAAGAAAGGGAAGTGTGATGATTATGAAAACAAGAATTAGACTTTATATAAGTACTCAAAGTACATATAAATCCTTAAATTACTAATATACTGAATGTTATAAATCTCAGTGAATGTTCCTCATTATTCTTCAAGTACAGAACATGACAAACAGATTGACATTTAGCCAAAATGTTGGGAAATACCTGTGATGTAACTGATGCCTATGACACAAATGTATACAAAAAGTAATTATACCTGAAAATATAATTTTTGTTTCAATAATGTTTATCAGCCAAATAATTAAACCTCTTCTATATAATATCAGCCAAATTTAAAACGGTCCAAATGATATGAATACTCACAAAATGGATACAGATCCTTCCCTCATCAATGCTGCCATTGAATGTACTTTCACATTAAGTACATAATGTTCTGTGTACCTAGTACCACTTTTTATGACCTCTCATATTCAACAAAAAGAAGATAATATAATGGCCTTCAACCAGATACTGGAAAGAAGTCCCTAAATTATGGCTACAACGATTTGGCACATTGAAATAGTGTCTTAACTGTTGTTTCTATAATGACAATGCAATATCTGAAATGTTTAACTTCTTCACAGCAAAAATGAGAACATCTTCTCATCAGTTTTATGTGATTAACATGAACACACAAAATAATGCCATGACCATGCTTTTACATTATAAATCCTTCAGTAAATGTGACATCTGTTAACAGTCACAGCTCTGCCATAGCTTCAGGATATTTCCTCATCTTATGACAATAGTTCTCAAATTCTCATTGGCCAGAACCTAGCCATTCTGTTGCATGTGTTCTCAGAGAATGAGTTATGTAACAGAAATTACTACCTCTTAAAGATAAAGAACTGAGCCATATATCTTTAAGCCATCAGTCCCAGTGAATATAAACATGCAAGTTAAATTTGCTGGCATGTGATCTTTTTATCACATACATGTAACATGTCTAAAGCCTACTGTATATGTAAGACTTATAAATTCGTACATACGTCTGTTGTTGAATTTCTCAAAACAAACACAAGAACCCATTTCTGCCCATAATGCAAAATTCTTTTGTGTGGTAAAATTGTTCCATCCATAACAATGTCTAAATTAAAATATGAGAAAGTTATGGAGGGCATGGAACCATCAGAAATTCTAAATATAATCATGCAGAGTAAAAGAATAAAAAGTTTGTAATTCTACCAAATATTCTGAATTTAAACACTAAAATAACTGGCCTCTTTAGAAAACCACATTATAATGAGATTGTTAAAATTTAAGCAAAGTTACCAACTTGTGTTAATGAATTTATGAAGGGCACTATTTATGAGCCCTTACCTTGACAAATAGTAATGACAAATCTGAACTGTCTCGCCAAATCTGTGCCAAATAATGCCACTCAGATTTTGTTTAATAGGTTATGGATTCAAATTCTGGTAAACATGTACCTCTTTGAGCGTTTATTTTGTAATTTTACTCCACTGTTGCACTAACGTTGCTCACAGCTTATTCATTTTCTATTACAATTTTATATATAACTTTTTAACAGTTTGGAAGTTTTGGGGTCTTTAAATACTGAATATTCAAATATTAAAATTTCTCCCCCCCCCTACCCATGAGAAACGTTATCACAATTCAATCTAATTCCTGATCAACATATTCATTTCCTTTGAACATGAGGGGCATCATTGGGTGCTTTTTTTTTTATCTACACCTAGTTTCTAAAATAAATCATTAATTAAAATTATATTTGCATGAAGTACCTTCTATTCAAAAATCAAAATAGTAATCAGGAATGATATCAAGACACCCATATCATCCAACCGATTGGTAACGTAAATAATAGAATGTCTCCCACACCCCCCCCCAAAAAAAAAAACAACTCTACATGTGTGGTTACATTTACAAATTTACAAACACTTAATGCAACATTCAATACTTGTTTAGTTGAATCTACAGAATCATTACAATAACGGTCTCATACTTTTGAGCTTACATTACATAAACCAAGGAATTAAGAAACTGCACAAACGAAGTTCAGCATTCTGAAATGAGGTCCTGGCCTACAGATTGAGAGATGTTACATTACGAGGAAATATCATATATTTTCTAGTGGAAAACTTCAGTCTACATCTACTGAAAATGACAACACTACTAACGGTTGCCAAAGCAGAGTTAATACTGTCACGAAGTCACAACAATTTGCTCTTCACCCTATGCGATTTCCACTAACATCATGCAATGTCACTTATCAAACAAAAAAACAAAAAACAATATATAAACGATTCCAATACACTGAATTCATTTTGATTGAAACACCCATGTTAGTTCACATGAAACTTTTGACCAAGAAAACTACAGTGCACTATGAAGACAGCAGTCTTCTGGGATGTGGCGCCATGTAGATATTGTGTTAACAGATGTTTTGGAGGAACATTGGTTTACACAATATCTACATGGCGCCACATCCCATAAGACTGCTGTTTTCATAGTCACCATGGTGAAAACCTCAAATCTTACATATAACGCACTAATTCGTTTTTAAGGACAGATGCAGCGAAGAAAATAATTATTGTTAATTCCCAGTAATCTGCATTAAAAATTAGCTTGAGTGAAATGTTTCATACTCCACTCTACTCTTTGCATATGAATCACACTATGTCCTAGTATATACTGTAATTATGAAATATTAATGGTTCCAAAGTAACATCTCATTCAAATCCTTATATAAAATTAACGAAGGCATGAAAATCAGAGCTCCTACCATAACACACCATAAGGGAACAAAACAATTTTTATGTTATAGGCAAGAGAAGAATTTGTCAAACAAAATCAAACTGGGAAATCTTTTCACTTATGAAAATTATACAAGTTAGCTACTGGGATACTAAACTCAGTAAGGAGAATGTTGTATGCAGCATTTCTGACTCAGGAGAAAAAGTGTTTATATATGGGAAACAGATTATCATACAAGGAGGTTCTAAACAACAACTTATCAGCTGAGCATACAGAATTCATCTGCTCACTAGTCTTAAGGGTGAGAATCACAGGAAGGGATAAATTCTTTGCAAATTAAAACTTTTGAAGCAATGTTACAGCTCCTTAAAATTACTGATGTGGTAAGATATGTCTGCTTATCTGTACATCAGAATAGTCTTGTTAACCATCTCTTAGCTCAATGGAATAATGCCAGAAAATACTGATTTCAAATGGACTCTTAAAATCTTGAAATAACTCTTAAATTTTCCAGATGTAGCCTGCATTACTTTTTGAAGTGAAAATTCTGTGAAATAAAATTTAAAGTAAAATTATCCCTGTAACAGGCACTGAAGCCCTATAGGGTTTTGAGAGGTCGAGGCTCCCACATCTTCTAGACAACTGGCTCACAGTTGGCGGTAAGGAGAGGGGGGGGGGCACTTCATCAGGACTTGAACTTGCGACCTTCCGGCTTGTAGCACAGTACCTCAACCACCTATGCTAATATACTTTACCACATATAATATGTGCAAGTTTAGTACTATAGTTTTCAGAATTGAATATGAAAGCAACTTTCCCCAGTGTTTTTGAGGCAACGAATTTCCTTGTTCCAAAATTGAAGACTTCAGTTAATTTGGGACATAATTAAAAAAATAAATGAGAAAACAAATCTTAATTCCAGGGCCTGAATATGCATAAGAAAGAGGATGCAAAGTGGAGCCAGAATAAAACTTGAATATGAGCTCTCAATTTTAGTTTTCTGTGAGTGTAATTTTCAACAAAACCTTACTCAATAATATATAGAGACTATGAGAGCAACACAACTTAGATTCTAACTTTCTCAATACTATATTATCTGCAGGCACGTTCTTTCTCAACAAATCTTAACAAAACTTTTGAATATAAATGGAGTGGAATAACACAGCTTAAATTTTTCTCTCCATAATTTTACTAAAACCTTAAATCTTAGCGGGCAGACTAGAAGAGTGTATGTTTAGGGTGGAATATGTAACTACCTATAAAATGTTTGGATACTGAACTGGGAAATATTTCCCACTGATTACAACAGGTCAGGAAAATTATGGCTTAAATTTAGGAAATAACTTGGTAAGAAGCACACATCCCAGGGGCCACAAGAAAGCTGACCATGCACCAAGATGGACAGTAATGCAAATACAATATGACTGAAATATTTCCAGCACATTTACAAAATTAATTTGTAACAGTTAATTTTTAACAAACCTAATTCACATCTTCACAATGCAGATGATGAACATTCTGTTAGTACATGTATAAATGCTGATAGTGAGTGTTTTGCCTTTCTTTTGAAAATAAACCCTTCATGCATTTGCCACTGAGTTTCATTTAACTTTTCCAGCTCAGTCAGAACTGATCTGACTGTCATGACATTTCAGTTCTGTCATACAAGATGATATATATTTTATTTTCTACTGAATTAGTGACTTATATAGCATCACTTCCCATGGCAGACTCACCAACATCAGTCAAGTATTATATGAATATCTAATATTAATAAACTACATGTACTTAAAAACGAAAGTTCTTCAATTCCTAAAATCTTAAAGACTACAACACACATATATATATTTTCTGTTTAGTGATAACATTCAACACAAGCACCTCCACGGCAGCACCTGCTCACAACAATTTGAAGTTCAAATGTGCATACTCTCTTCATCACTAATAAAAATCAGTACAATGTACATCTTATTGAGAATACAATATTGTCACGAATGTTCATTAGATATGCCAAATCATATCATGATCCTATACTAAGTTAAGTAGAAAATGTGTCTATTTACAAAGCTACCATCTTAAACAAAACTTAATTTCAATTAGGCACTTTATTAATTATCCCTAAAATGACTTGAAGAAATCCAAAAAATGCTTGAATGTTGAAGACATCTGAAATCAAATGTTAAAACTTTGGAAAAAGGATCAAAATATTTGTTGGAGCCATAAGGGTTCTTCTGTACTAATTCTGAGAAATTTTTGTAATGAATTTCTTTGAAAATTTGGTTCATTAGTCTTATTGCTGGTATTTTAAACAACTGTATTTATCACACTACCAGGCTTCAAACGTAACAGCATATAATGTATTAATGGGAGGTCTTTTCATATCTAAATAAGTAAACTGTGTATGTGTGTGTGTATGTATATAGTCATGTGTTCGGCTTGACATTTCACAATATATACACTCTCATAATCTCCTGAATTGGATTTCTTCTTTAAGTCTGAAAAATTGCACTTAAAATTCTCAACCAATAAAAAATCATTATTAACACACCTATATATTACACTGACCATTCCAGCATAATTTTTCTATGTTGTACCAACATCTCACATATTTTCAAATGACTGCAATCGAGAGGAAGACAAGTGCTATAAAGACCACTGGATTTTGTTACGTGTGAAAGATACACAAATCATAATTTTACAATACAAAATTTCTGCAACCAAATGTGTTCTTGAATTACAAGTTTAGAATGACAGGAAGACACAAATTTGTATTCCATAAAAGGGGTTTGTACCCTTGCTAGCAGCATACTAGTTAGGCATAAATCTTATTACATAAACACATAGTTTAATATTTTAGAGTAAATTCATAACTGTATTATTTTCATTCATTCCTAAGTACACTGGGTTTTCCTTGACTTAACAGCTGGAAATACCACAAAGAGTTTCTTTTAATATTATGGCCTGTATTCTGAAGACATCAGAAGATATTTGTCTGTACTTTAATCACTTACTGATGATTTGAAGATGTCCAGGGTAATGTAAAATGCAAATGTCAGACACTCACATCCCCACATTACACACTGCATCGCAACCAAGACAAGTTACTGACAGAAATAACAATTTAAGCTGAGAAATTCATTTAAATTATACATCTCTGCAATTATTAAGTCACAAAACTTCAGCTCAAATGTTCCCTTAACATATGTTTAAAAAGTGTAAAAGACTTCTGAGAATTCAAGGTATATACACAGAAGTTGTCTCTTTTCAAACTTGGACATAAAAAGGAAGATAAGCAAAATTTGAAACAAAATTCCCCACATTTATGTACATGGTGGCCAACAATGAAGAACAGGAAGAAAAAAAAAAAGTGAAATATATTTATTCATTAGAAAGTATTGCTTATTTAACATACAAATATATTTCTATATTTAGTAATAATATGACTTTAAGTATGGGAGACTCATGTAACTTTGAATTATGCAGCATTATATCAAAACTATATGATTTAAATTATTCACGATTATGTTACTTTCATCATGACATCAAAGCATTATGTTGAAGTTCACAGCTAATAACCATGCCTCACAGACATGACTTGCTGCTCTCTCTCTCTCTGAATTTCCCAATATTAATGAGAAAATAGTCTGTAATTGTTATCAATAATTTGCAATTTCTAGCTTCAGGGAATATGAATATTCTGAACTTTAGTTACTTATATGAGTAAGTGCTGGTGTGTGAGCGCGCGTGCGTCTGTACGTACATTTACTAACAAGTATCAGTTACTTGTAAGTGAAGTTCAACATAATGAAATAATTTTTCTCAAGGATAATGATATCTGGACGGAATACGCATAATTCTAATCCCATTATTCACAGATGCTGCCACCTGGTGGAAGTGCCACACACTACTCCCTTCAAGTCTTCACCCCACCATTTACATTCATCCTCCGGTGATGTTACAACACTTTATGCACATACACAACAAAACTATTAGTAAATGTTATATAATACACACACAGTTCTATACTATTAAGGACATACCGACAAACAATATTAAACTATTCATACTAATTTCACTGAATTAACCTAGCTAAAATAATATCAATTGCATTATGAATGAAAAAACTTAACTAAGCATGTTTTTAAAAAAAATGAAAGCAAGCATGTTGTTAACATTCATCTGAGAAACACAGTGAGCACACATAACACTGAATACCTCTAAAAGATACATAGAAATAATGGACACTTCCTTGGGCAAGGCATTTTACCTTTTAAGGGTCTGTTTTTTGCTTTGTCCATGATCCTAGTTTTCTATATAAAACCTACTACAACTGTTCACAACTGAGTTCTGTCTTGGTCTTTAAGTGGACAGAATATGAAGAAATTCCTACTCAGTTTGGGCCATGGGTACAGCCTTTATACCCTGGACAGGCCAAACAAATAGGAATTTCTTCACAGTCTGTCCATCTGAGGATGGAGAAAGAACCAATTTCTGAAATAATGCAATAGACTTTATACACAAAGATTATGGACAATATCCAAAACATTACCCTTAAACACTTTGCCTCGCTGTCATCAAATAACTTTAAACTTATGTATTACTGTATATAAGTGTGTGTAAGTGTGCACATTTCATTCATTAAGCAATCACCCCCCCCCCACTCCCCTTCCACAGTAGTTGCCATGATACACAATGGTTACAGGATTAAATGCACATGGTTCTTAAATATTCCATAAAGTAATGATTTCTCTCGTATACATAGCAGAGGTCAACATAACATTAGTACCTAAAGAATTTCAATAAGAGTATACTGAAAGTAAAAAAAAAAAAAGTTTACACATGTAGATGCAGTACACAGTATCACACCTATTCCATATTAGACTGTGTTGTATACAAGACATATATTCTGTATTACATTGCAGTACACAGTATCACATGTATTCCATGTGAATACTACTGTTTAGTTAAAAAAAATAAAGCCACATTTCTGCTGAAGATATTAAATTTCTAAAGGCCTTGATATATGCATGCAAATTCTAGAGCACAAGGCCTGCATATGATGATGCTCTTGTGTATATGAACTGACTATACACTAATCAAAATGCAAATAAAGAAATGTACAATTTCAGTACAAAAGTTGAAACAATGAAAGAATGATTGGGTAAGGAAAATCTGTAAGTCATATCCACAGAGAAACATGTAAATAAGGAAATGGAACTGCTTTCAAGATTCAGTCCATGTCACATTTTGGACAGGATGAGGAAAGATCAAGGTACCACATGTCAACTTGACTAAAATATGAATGAAGAAAACACAAACCTGAAGAGAGGTGTTACATTGATCTCTGCTACTGTAAGAGCTTAATATCTTAGAACATACAGAAGTGCTGTGTTGCTGATTGTGTCTGAAGTTCTGACAGAACCTGCCTCAAGGTTCTGAAGTTGAAAGATCCAAATTCCTGGGCAGGCAGCAGGCGAGCGAACAGGCAGTGAATGAGCGACCCCATCACAGTGCTGCGAGTTAGTCCTATAGTAGTAGTGGTAGTAGTATTTTTTATGGTGAGTATAGATGCTTTGTTTTCTAGCTCCACTGTACGTACGTGCGTGCAGAGATGTTACGGAACACGAGGCGGGCAGGGGGAGCTAGGGGTCCATTGTTAGCACTCGAAGCCTACAAGGCCAGGGCAACCAGGTTAAAGAAGAAAAAGAAAAAACAGAATGTTAGTACTTTTTACAGTCAAAAGTCTGAATTGTTTATGTTTTAATGGTAATCAACCCAAGTGTGTGAATTATAAAAACCGTGGGCTCTTGCTTAGTTTCACTGGTACTATTCTGTATGCCTTGTTATTGAATTAAATATAAATAAAAGGAATTAAATATTTACATGTACCTCATTAGTAACTAAGAGGGGAACAAAATATTAGAATACATTAAATGTATGTGGCAAAATTAAGTCAACAAATCTTTAATTTCCCTCACATAACTCTGTAGAACTAATGAAGATATACGCAGCTCAATGCTTGTTTACTGTACAGTTTGGTATGTTGTACATAATTTAAAAATGGACTACAAAAAATCATGAAAGGCGCTAGATTCCATTACTTAAATGGTTCAAATTAAAGAATGTCTTCATTCTTACGTCAGAAAAATTTCTGCTTCTATAAAGTGACTTTGTAAATTTCTAATGAAGTTACAACTTTTCATTTTAAGTTAAGTTTGAAACAAACTCAGTATGAACTTAAACAGCATAAGAAACCTCTCATATAATGTAACTGGTACTTGGCTTATTTCAAACAAAATACCTGTTCAGTCTTTGGTTATAAACTGTGGAAATTTAAAACGAAAATTTTGCAGAGTTTTGGTTACAAACTCTTTGTAGAAATTATAACTTAATTTCAGGTCTATGCAACATATCCATTCACACACTAAAGCCTCCAGTGTTACAGTTTAAAGAGATAATGCTTTAATTTTGCTAAGAGCAAATCATAATAAACCGTCTAACATTATTCAGAATCTTGTGTGTGGGTGATATGATCTTGGAAAGAAACATAAATATACATTCCAAGAACTAAACAAAACATTTTGTTCTAATTCTAGCTCTGATCAAATCTTCACATCAAGCACTTCATCAGCAGTGAAGCCCAAATTACTTCTATGTTAAAATATGCTTTAGGATCTGAATTTTTTTCTCTTGACAAGAATTGGTGCTGCATTGTTACATTTCAAATTCTTTCTTTTTAAAGAACCATAATTAAATAATATGTACATGATATTACCATTGCATTATCTTCTTTGCAACATTGGCATACTGAAAGGCACAATCCTTCATGATATGAGGCACCAGATATATATGCTACAATAGCTGAGAATGCATTACTAATGTAATGTTATAGGAGAACACATTTCTTATGAATCAGCAAACAGGGAACACCACAAACCTATATAAAGAATTTTCCAATGCTGAACAGTTATTGATATTTAGAGCCTAACATAGTTTCACTGACATTTTGTAACTAAATAGGCCCCAAAATAATGATAAAGCCAATACAGTAATTTCATACTGTAACCACATAAGCCAGAAAATTTGGTAGAAAATAATACATTTTGAATGTCCAAAAATCTTTATATATATATATATCAGAAACTGTAAGCACATCAAGCTAAATTTGTTTAGAAGAATGTATTGCCATTTATAGGTAATGAGATTTTCTACTGCAACTACGTGAAGATATTTAGTTCAATTTCTGCATGTCTATTTTAGTAAAGCCTACAGCAGTCAGTCACTAACTAAAGTCAAACAAAACCTTTAAATTTCAAATTTTCAATGACATGGCATTCTTGAAATCTGTGAAACCAAAAAAAGGTTCACTTTTAAGTTATTTGGAACAGATAACGGGAACATTCTACTACAAACTTCTTTCTCATTCAGTACATTGAGGAACGATTTATAGTATGGAAATATCTGAATATCCTTATCTGTAGTATTCTTCTAAAACAATAAAAAAAGGTATCAGGTAAGTGACCCAATATAAGAATTGCCATGGACCCTAATCCACACTTTAGAGAACCATTTTTAGTACAGAATATTCATTTGCAGGTACATAGATACCTGAATATTGCATCAGGCATTTCTTCTTCTATTTACATTCTGAAGAATCACTGTGGAATATTCACAATAATGAGATAAAGAATGGGTTCTTTAATCTTGACGAGACTGGCATAATAAATAACTAAATAAAATAACCCTTTCATCCTTCAACACTGAACACAGCATGAAAGTTGTTCATATGTATCAGAATTTAATGCCATTCAAAAATATGTTGGAAATGTTAGCAACTAAAGAGGTACATGATCTATAACTTCAAATTTGTAAAAGGTTTTAATTATTTAGTACTAAAAGTAATATTTCTTTATAAGGTTACGAATTTCAAAATTACAGAAGCATACAGAAAAGTAGTTTTTTCTGCCTAGGCCATTATACAATCATTTGTCAAAAATTTTCAGTTTAAAATTCAAAATGTACACACAATTTTTATATGATATGAAGGACACATTTATCTACTGTTACAGATTAAGAGCAAATGATTGTACAATGAGGAACAACATATTAGGCAGCCAGTTTTTATTAACTATAAAAATTAGTAATTGGACCAACAGAGTGCTAATTCTATTTTAGATTCCAAAAGATAAAATGCATGTTATTATAGGCAGAGCTGTGATTGTTTAGAACTGGTTCTATTTAAGAGACAGACTAACTGGCTACCTTTATTAAAAAGCCAAGCAATGAATTATTTAATTTAGCAAAGTAATTACAAACAAACATTAATAATTGGTTTTTTGTTTGCATATTGCCATAAGCAGTTCAAAGTGCTAAATATGAAAATTAAGAGTGCTGTAAGGAAAGAGTGCAAAAAGCGATTTCATGTAGTACTAAAAAAGNGACATGGCATTCTTGAAATCTGTGAAACCAAAAAAAGGTTCACTTTTAAGTTATTTGGAACAGATAACAAGAACATTCTACTACAAACTTCTTTCTCATTCAGTACATTGAGGAACGATTTATAGTATGGAAATATCTGAATATCCTTATCTGTAGTTTTCTTCTAAAACAATAAAAAAAGGTATCAGGTAAGTGACCCAATATAAGAATTGCCATGGACCCTAATCCACACTTTAGAGAACCATTTTTAGTACAGAATATTCATTTGCAGGTACACAGATGCCTGAATATTGCATCAGGCATTTCTTCTTCTATTTACATTCTGAAGAATCACTGTGGAATATTCACAATGAGATAAAGAATGGGTTCTTTAATCTTGACAAGACTGGCATAATAAATAACTAAATAAAATAACCCTTTCATCCTTCAACACTGAACACAGCATGAAAGTTGTTCATATGTATCAGAATTTAATGCCATTCAAAAATATGTTGGAAATATTAGCAACTAAAGAGGTACATGATCAATAACTTCAAATTTGTAAAAGGTTTTAATTATTTAGTACTAAAAGTAATATTTCTTTATAAGGTTACGAATTTCAAAATTACAGAAGCATACAGAAAAGTAGTTTTTTCTGCCTAGGCCATTATACAATCATTTGTCAAAAATTTTCAGTTTAAAATTCAAAATGTACACACAATTTTTATATGATATGAAGGACACATTTATCTACTGTTACAGATTAAGAGCAAATGATTGTACAATGAGGAACAACATATTAGGCAGCCAGTTTTTATTAACTATAAAAATTAGTAATTGGACCAACAGAGTGCTAATTCTATTTTAGATTCCAAAAGATAAAATGCATGTTATTATAGGCAGAGCTGTGATTGTTTAGAACTGGTTCTATTTAAGAGACAGACTAACTGGCTACCTTTATTAAAAAGCCAAGCAATGAATTATTTAATTTAGCAAAGTAATTACAAACAAACATTAATAATTGGTTTTTTGTTTGCATATTGCCATAAGCAGTTCAAAGTGCTAAATATGAAAATTAAGAGTGCTGTAAGGAAAGAGTGCAAAAAGCGATTTCATGTAGTACTAAAAAAGTAATGGCAATAATTCATTGCAGTGACTTTAGAACACCCACTGGCAAAATTAGTGGTAGTAAAGCAACGTTGAGATAAACACATTAGATGTGCTGCACAAGAGACTGTTGAGTCAATATGCTAGTCAGGTATTTCAACATTTCATATTACAGGGAGGAAAAAAAAGTACATATATATCAACTAGACACCACACCCATTTGAAAGAACTTATTTTATTATTATATTATTTTCTGAGGATGAAAATCTGAATACGAAATATGACAAAAGAAATGACAATCCTTTACTGAAATGAATCAGTGTTAAATGCTCACTAGGAATTATAAGGACAGGTATTCAAAGCCCTTTAATTATACCTTTACCTATCCCCTTTCAGACAGCAAAGAAATTTAGGCAACAAAAATACAGATGTAATAGTGTTGGATTTCAGGTTCTCTATGAAGAGCAGGTCATCTGGCATTTAATGCCATGTAGTTTGTTCAGAGATAATTTGATGGTTTGGACAAACATACTGCTTCCATCTTCAGGGTTAATAAGTGAACAAAGCAAGAAATCAGCAGAAGGTGTCATGCTGAGCTGGGCTCAGTTGACTTACTTTTTGGCCCTGAAGATGGAGGTGATATGTTCCCCCAAAACATTGAACTCTCTCTGAACTACAGCATTTCAACCTAGAAGACTGTACTTTTCAGGTGCAATTACGCTCAGGATAAAATTTGTAACATCCACTTTTTTGCCTCAAAATGTGTAAATGAAATTCTAAATAGAATTATTGGGATAGCTCTATCTTCATATTATTAGTTAATACGGAAAACTTGACCAAAACACGAAACAGATCAAGTCCTCAAAATAACACCTTACGTGATGTTACACTCTGTAACACTTTCCAACATTTTTAATATCATCCACACGGACTTAAATAAAAACTCTCCCAGTACAGTTTGAGCATCAACAAATTTATTTTCTAGTTGATGCACTTCAGCCCAATAAAAAATTCACATTCCCATGGCAGAGTAAGGAGGTAATCAAGTGTGCTTATTTGATATTTTGATTTTTTTTTTTTATTTACAAATTCTAACTCTTTTCATTATACTCTCTTCTGGTTTAAGAACCCTACCACATATTATTCATGTTATTTTTCAAAACCACGATAATTAAAACAGTAATATACAGAACAGATTTGATGCTGTCAAGCACATGAACATTAAGATTTTGGCCTTCTGGGATGTGACGCCCTGTAGTCTGATGGCTCAACAATGTTTCAGAGTAGCATACTGCTTGCATCTTCAAGGATGAAGAGATGTAGGGAGCAAGCCAGTTCTTCTGAAACATCAGTAACTGTCCAACCGACCAGACACTGTCACATCCCAGAAAACAGGAGTCTTAATTACATAAACCTAAGGCTAAGTTTTCAGTATAATGAAAAGAAAATCTAACGGACCTCCAATGAAAATATAAAATATCTATGTCATAAAATTACTACTGTGTAAATGAGCAATTTATCATGACACTACTGAAAATGTTCTGGGAAGATCATGATGGCAGGCTGAAAATGTATACAAAATTAAAACAGAAATCTATAATGTAGATGTGAATTTTAGAACAAGAAAAGAATATGCGGAAAAAAAAATTCTTGTTAACACTAAGAGCAATTTACCACGACAGCATTCTCCTATAACCATTAATGGTTGGATGACGTTCATTTGTTCTCTCAAATGGGTGACAGTTTGGGAAACATAACAGTGACAGAAATCACATACACTATCTGCAAAAACCTTCTGAGAAAGTTGGGTTCAAGTAAAAGGCAACTGGTCACTCAGACACAACCCCCTGCAGTCGACAAGACAAGAATTTCTCCCAGAACACTACACTAACTACAAAATACATACACCATCAATAGTCCCATACAAGCCCCAAAGTGCAGTTTGATTAATAAAAGTTATTATTATTATTACCATTATTATTATTAATTATACACAGACAATCATCACATTCAACCCAAAATGATTACATTATAATAACAATAGGAGCATGTGGAATCCAATCCCTGTGCAGGAATCTTATAGAACTTACACAAGTTGTTTGGTACATGAAAGTCAGGCATTTAAAAAGCAATTAATACAAGATGGTTGCCCGTTCGTTAGTGTCAACTTGGCCTTGTGGAGAGACTGTTTCTTTTAGTTAGTGCAAGAATAGGGAAGGTATAAAAGTTCTTAAAGTGTGTGTATCGTAAATTTGCATTTACAAAACAAAACAAAAAGGGTTAGTTTCCCCAGCCACGGGTCCAAGCAGTGCTCTCGGAACTCGAGGAGGGAACCGTGTGGAGCTAAAATGGTTAGGCTACTTGAGTTATCTGGTACTGTGCACAGCACGTTCGTAACTAATTTGGGTAACTCTAGATACAATTAGAGTCTAGAGACTAGTTAAAATTGAAAAATAAACAAAAATGAAAACTTGATGAAAAAAATAGTTTCACATGCATATGACCCATCAGTAAACATATAACAATGGATCAATACTTGTGAACCATGCTTCAAAATCTAGATTGAAGTTGTAGATCTAGTTATACGAAAAGTGAAGACATTTAGGATTAATCTTGTTGCTGTCACACAGACAAACTGAAAAAACATGTTTTAATGATTAGTTTAGATGTGTTCGAGGACCTCTAAGGGTATGGGTTTATGCAAGCAATGCAGCACTTGTTTCAAAGGCAAAGTTCAGTGAACAGGGATTCTTCTGCTCCCAAATGCTTTAGAAACATGACATGCTGCACTCCTTCCCACAAACTCATATCCCAAGTGGCAAGCATAGGGAATGATAAGAACGGATATTCTCGACAGATAATAAAAATTTGTGTGTTTGTTTCTTCTTTACTGATATTTTATTTTATTTTCTGATTGGAGTTTTGCACCAAGTATATACATATCCAATAAAAAAAATTTCATTTATAGTGGTTCCACGGGCACAAGTTGCCTACGTCAACAAAATACAGAACAGTTTATATACTGGAAAGAATATACAGAATAATATAAATAATATATTAAGACGCTTTTCACCCCCCTTCAAGGGAGGATACCATGTTCGTACAAAATTATGACATTCACATTTTATGCTCCTTTTCGAAAATATACAAATAAGTGATCTGAGGAAAGAAGGACATGTGTGTGACCTCATCAGGCCAACTTGTGAACTTCCCCTCATATCAAACATCCATCATTCAGTTACTCTATGGAAATAAAATATCACAACCATACAACAGAAAAAAAATACTATATCAAAATGCTAAAACAGTAATCACTGGAAGAAAAATGTAAAATATATGAAGTAAATATTTCATGAATGGGGGGAGGTAAATAAAAAAACCTTTTAAAAAGTACAAAAAATAATACAATTGGTGTCCATTTTATGATCTTCTAATATAGTCATAAATATATGTAAACCTACAGGGTACAATAATTCTTTTTACATCCAAGAATAATCAGTATGCTTTCAGTTACTGCAATGATTGAGCATAAACATGCCTACTCTTCTGTAACCACTAGTAAAAGTTACTTTTAGATCTGGTATTAAAACTAATTCATGATGTGAAAAAAAAATCCTAAGAGAGTCTTCCCATCTAACTTCTGATTGCACAGACCAGCTTTGGGCAATAATAAAAAAGTACTGTAAAAAATAATGCACTCAAGACTAGTTATAGCAATAAATCACATGGACTGTGATTGATCATTTAAAAAATAAATACTTCTCTATACTCTCAATTATCATTCTACTTTGCTACGGTAACCAAACATCTGAAACAGCATATAATTGGTTACATATATATGTAATGTTTACAACAGCAATATTTTAACTTAAAACATTCGTAGAGAATTGTAATAGCAATTATGTCCTTCTTTCCTCTATGCATATTTCAACAAGTATAAGTAAGAGTAAAGTCCACACAATTTGCTTACAGTTCTTGGTAACCCAAAAGTGTAACTTTCTTTCTCGCTTTCTAAGTTTTCAGAGTTTATCATCTTGGGTTGTGACATCATTTAGTCTTGTGTGTGGATACCAGCACTTCAGAGGAATATGGTGACTTCATCTTCAGGGTTTTCCATGAAGATGGGGGCAGCCATGTTTCCCTGAGACTCTCATATCCATGCACATGGTTACAGTGTCACAAGCCAAAAGATAACAATCAGAAATTTTTCTTTCTAAAGTAGCAATGTTCTTTGCAACATTTCACACTTAAAATTCACCATACTATGTCATCACATAACAGCAGCTTCCAAAGCAGAGGAGAGAAAAGATGAGAAATAAGAACTGAAGTCAATCACACAGACTTTATCCTACTGCAACGTAACACCCACAACAAATACACAATCAAGAAGTATAGAGGTACCGAATGAATAACAATGGAAACTAACCTTGCCACACGGGCACAGATTTTTCATGAAAGGGCCCCAGACCTTTGATACGGATGTTCCCGTAACTGACCCAAGTGCCTCCGTTTAGCTGCTGCACCTGGATACACAGGCACAGAAAAACAAATTGTTTTAAAGCACATGACTCCAGTGATTTTCCTACAGCAGAGTCACATCATGTCTCAGGCTCAGACTTGCATCTAGTTCCAATTAAGTAACACACACGAATCTCCTTTACATTATCATTCTGGGTTCTTGTAGATCAACACAACAGCTTTATATATCATGCATTGCTATGGTTCATACAAGACTATACACAATCTACCTGATGAGGGTATCAATCTTTGTGGGAAAACAGAATATTAAAAGGGTTAATTAAGAATATGGAGTGAAGTGAACTAAATATACAAATTAGTATTATAATTACTTCATATTTCTATAGGATGAAGCTATAGCAACGGTGGACTAACATATAAGGTGCACATTACTTGCAAAGCACAAACAGGAATATATGCAACTATAAAAACTATAATGTATATAGTTGCTGGGAATTTGTTAAAAATCTTAATGCTGATACTATTAAAAAAGAAATTACTTCATAAATTACAAGGGAAACAGTCACTGCTATATATATCTTCAACTTGTAAATGCCTTGAAGAGAAATTATTTGCATTCAAGTTCCTCCCCGTTTAAAAGCTACAGTCTTAGTAATGTGTTAACCATGTTAGCAAAAAGCCAATATAAAGTTTCAAATGCATTGTTCACTGGATCACGGAAAGGTTCCCGAAAACACTGGACAGAATGAAGAGTACACAGAATTATTGGCTTCTAGGCTTTCCAGCTTTCCTAGTCACCTTGGCAGACTCATTTCTCAACCTCTGCCTCTTGATACGTGCATAAAATCCTGAAACACTGATCTACANAGAGAGAGAGAGAAAAGAGCAGACTCTTCATGTTAGCAGCTAAACTGAAGCTTCACGATGGCTTCAGCTTTCAGAATAAATTTTGACCTAGAATTTTCTTGCAAGATAAAATAACTAAGAACTAGAAATGACTGCTACAAGAGGGCTGTAACTGCACCTGAAACATGTTACATATATACAAAGGCAGTGCACAAATTACACTTTCACATACTATGAAAATGCAAGCACAGGGCCCTCATGACAATGTAAGACACGGGATGTATAACTCTAGTAGTGACATACAGTGTACCATAACTAAACAGGAAAGAGTTCCTGGGCCACATAATAGACATGCCCTCCAAGCAAGATAGGGACATCAAGAGAGGCTGATTTCTGAATTGTGTGTTAAATGGCAGTGCTGTTGATTGCAAGGTGTCTGCTGAAGATAAAAAAAAGTTTTGCACTGTAAATACAGCCATCATAGCAACTCAATAAAATATAAAATAATGCATTTACATATCTACNTTGCACAATTCTGGAATTCACTATTTCTTCCAGTTTTTTTTTTTAATTTAGAAGTTTGTTAAGTATCAATTTCTTTATGTTTCAGTATTGGTCACATTCTTTTGATATAACCGTGCCCTAAGGAGCTACAATGCAAGATCAGTATTCACTGTTACAAACAAACAAACAAATGGAGTAGTAGGATAAAACTGCAAAGATATGCAATGTTATGTGAATAAAATATACTGTTAGACCCTGGGCCTTTAACAAGGGTTTCATTTCTGATCCCACACTCAAAAGAGCAACAACATTTTGTTCTATGCAGAGTATGAACTTCAAGGTTGTAAGGATATATAGGTTGACAGAAGTCAACCGATGTTTTGGAAGAAAATATCATGTTCCTTTTCAGTGTGAACAGAAAGCCAAGCAAGAACCTACAGCTCTGTTTGCAGCCTTCTTCTTGGTAATTTACTCTGATGGACTTTTATTTTTATTTAATATTACTTTTGGTGGAATAAAGTTTAATAAACAGCAATGCCATTTTTTTTTTAAATAAGCAATGTAAAACTCCTCTGTTTGCATTCAATCATTCTATGTTCCTTGTTTCAAAATAATTAAATTTGTCTACATTTTTACAAATTATAATTGTTGCTCTAAGCAATGGATTTCATCCTCAAAAAATAAAAACTCACTAAATAAGAAAAATAAGAGCACCTTAATATGGGTAAAAAAAACTTTCTTATGGCACTATTGTCATATTACTGTGTTGAACAATTCAATGGTATTCAGCTCACAGATAATACTAAATGTTTACCACATCAGAGAGGCCACACATCCTCAAGACACATGATGTCATGATATGTCACGCCTTGTTATGTCATACCACAGCTTGTAATCCACAACATGTTTGGCATGTCAAATCCTATTAGAATTCTGACAACTCAAAATACCATTAGGAAATCTGCTTGTTGCTGCACAATTAACTATATAACACCATTTTGGCTACCACTCACTCACACAACCAAACATTCTGTTTATTAATATGGTATTAATATTATTAATTAATATTAATGTGAAGACAGCAGTATCAATAGCTGTTTTATCTTTAACTTTATGGGTAAAGTAATTACCAAATTATGGATTATTAAGATGGGAAATTAATAAAAGACTGCAATAGATCATTCTTTCAGACAAATGTTTGGTCCCTCAAGCTTGTTGTTATTAAGATGTCAGGCACTCAGTCTCGTAAAATTCACAAGGGGTTTGTTACTGTGTTTTACTGCAGACATTAAAGGAGGGCACTATGACTGTGGTTTCCACTCTCGTGTTTCCTAAACAGATTACCCATGTTATGTGTTAATTCTGTTAAAAAAAAATGAAATCATAATATAAATAAACAGAAATTGTTTACCCATCACCAATATTTGATTTTTATACAACTTTAATTGTATTTCTTTAAAATGGGCTCTACAGTAGCTACTAATACTTCCAATGCCATAAATACTTTAACACCCATCACCATTCTGAAAGTCTTCATTGTAATACTTGTACAATAAAAAAGTTATATAGAAAAATCTTAATAAAAACATTATCACATACATTCAACTTTCATACAGAAAAACATTCAAAACCTACGAACTTATCACACCAAGAGAGCGCACATTTACTATATAAGACATACACCAATCATACAATATATAAAAAATTCCTTCACTAAATGAAAACAAAACATCACTTATCCTAAGTCTTAACTTGGATGATTCTCCTATATATCACTAACACTTTTCTAAGATTTATATAAATATTTATACTGTATATAGAAACATGAACTTATCATTAATGTTTATGTTCTTCTTTACGGTTACCTGCACTGTCAAATATTTAAAACAAATCATCACACTGGAACAATCCTGCATGATCAAAGTTCTCACATGAATATTATTACACTTCCCAATATTGCATGAGCAAATATTATTGAATATCTACAGTATGCTTCTCTGCTGAATTTCATGCAAATGAAACATAACTTCCAAAACACTTATCAGGCTATCTAATTGAAGCACAACGAAAAATTATAATGCTATTCAGGTATGTCTTGAAAACTTCAAATAATATGGCTCAAAGACATATAATTAATTCCATCAATAATCAGTTTCAAATCATTAAGACGAACGATTATATGGCTGGTATCATTTCACTTTTCTTAAGCCATACTTTAGATAATGATGATGATTACATAATCTTTGATACTTTTGTTATTAGTTTCAATGTATGAGAAATGTATGTTATAAACAGATGCTTTGTTTCCCTCACAGAAAATAAAATAAACATACATCTATCAGTAAAACTGGCAACATACTTAAAATATTCTCACGGATTACTGTCTTCTGGGATGTGACGCAGTACAATTTGGCAATTATTTACCAAACAACACAGTATCACTTTCCAGCAAACAATAATCTAATGGTGAATATGAGGTTCTCACAGTGGCGTTTGAATGGTATGATCTTCTGTGTTGTAATGCTGTGTAGTTTGGAAAAGGCTTCTTCCAAAATACATGGTGTACAGGCCAGAAGACTGCATTCTCAGTAGTCTCCATGAGAACATAAAATCTCAAATTCTCTTCTGCTGTTTCCTTTCTGCTGGGTGTGGATGAAAATTCTAAAGTCGTTCACTTATTATGTCTTTGAGCATTTTATTTGGAAGTATCTTACACATTTTATAAAAGGCATTTGATTAAACATGCAACAACTTGATATGCAGCGGATTTATGCTTGTACAACTTTTAAAACAATCCAAACATTAGAAACACCTGCCAAGCAATAATTGGGGAGCATAACAACAGAAATCTCGATATTGTTGTTCATTGTTCAATCTGGCAGACAGCAGACCTTGGTGGGGCTGCTTCTTCGTGCCATGCATTTACAAGCATGGGCTACCGTTGGTCAGGCCATCGCGCATGCAACCAGTGGTTCACACCCCAACCGTGACCCACCGCTGCTCTGGAATGACCAACGGAGATCTTGACACACGTCCGTACAACTTCTAACCACACCCTTAAACTTCTGCTTACAGAAGCTGTGCTCACATTAGAGAGTATTTAAGTACATGTGATGTTCAAATACCACTTTTAATAGAGAAGTTGAATTATGTCAGGCAAACAGAAGCACATTAATGGCATAGGCAAAAATACTGACTGAATCATTTCAGCGAATTCAGTAAACATAAACACCGGACTAGAAGATGACTACATAGAAGCAAAGAATAACTGACCAAACACATTTCAATAAGCATTTTAAATTTAAAAACAAATAATTAATCTGTACATTGTACACCTTGACTAAATTTGTTAAAGATTGGTTTCATCCCACCATGCCACAACTGGGCAAAACCACTGAGTCAGTGCATACCCTGCCATAACCCTTTAACATCCTCAATATACAACTGTGAAGCACAAGAAGTTATTTGTATTCTGTCACACTCAGGCTTATGAATCCCACAACAGACAAACAGAAGCAGAGTTGTCCCTGTTCTTAATTAATACAGCACTATGCCATGAAGAATCACAAGAGAATGGAGGCATAGCTCCACCATTCTTGATTTGGGATCTAAGGAGAGGTGTGGTCAGCTTTACATACCAGGTGCCTTAGCGCCAGTACCCACTGAACAGGAGGTTGGGTGAATCTCAGAGCCAGTTTGGATGCTGGGCAGTAGAGAAAGAAATGTTGCCCCTGCTTGCCCATTGCTATGCCAAATGAGAGATCCTGGCTCATAAGGAGAAGGATAATGATAAAAAGAAAAATTGAGATGACAAATAATTTAATTGTGCCACTTGTGTCCATATTTTTGTTGTTTTGGAAACCATGGCTCCTATGATTAACCCCATTCCTGACTGCTTGTTTACCAAAGGGATAAAAACGAGGCATGTGCAAGAATGATTCTTCCAGTTTGAGATACAATCAAGACAAGAATTTTGAGGGGGGGGGATACATGATAACTGAGACAACATTTTTCTTTACTAGATCAAATTCTTCATTGTAATCCCAATTTATTACACCAGCCACTTAAAGTGTCCTAACCACTTGTGATATCAGATCCATTAATGATGAAACATCTTATAAATGTATTCAAGGAAAATTTAATACTGCGGCTTATCTTATTTCACCACAGGTAGAAAGAGTGGGAGCAAGAAAGGAGAGATTCTGTTGACAAGTTGATTCATGCTAGGGTTTCCAGCCATAAAGTTTCTGATGGGCTGGGCTGCCTGTGCTCTGCTGCACAAAGGGAAAGCAGTTATGCTATATTTTCAAAGTTTCAGACTGAAAAATTGATGTCTGAATCTGGAGCGAGATTTCTCACATGCTAAATCTCAAAATTCAAAACTTGGGCGCATGCTCAATAGAACACTGTTCATGGCATCCAGTCAAGTTGGTTGTTCTTCTTCCATTCAGGCATTCACTAAATTTACTTTGTTCATAATTTCTTCATGAATGTGATTTTGACAGAGCCTTTACAGAAAGGATGTTCAAAGGGAAATGTTACAATGTTGATGACATTTCTGCTAGCACTCGCCTTTAGGTTCAGACATGCATATTTTGAAAATATTACAATCAGCATTTCGCCTATATCAAACATGTGCTTCTGAAAGAGCATTATAAAATTATTTTAAGAAACTGTGAGGCCATTCTTGCCAACAAAATTATTACAATGAGGTCTGGTACCAAAGCACAAACTAAATATCTGCAAAATGTCAAAATATGACAGTGATATTTTATTCTGAATACTATATGACAAAATTAGTAAATGAATTAAAAAAAAAAGATAAGGCCTTTTATTCTGCTGACTAGTAACATTCAAACAAAGTATACCTTGAACACAAATTCAATTATTTACTTTAACCAATTAAACAGAGCAGAGTCCTTTATCAGAAGCTTACAGCTGCTCAGCTAGTCGAGAAATTAGCAGCATTTTATGGGATCTGAAGATTCATTATCATTCACAACAGATTGCCACTGGTTCCTGTCCTGAGCCACAATCTCCTGTCCTATTTCTTCAAGATCAGTTTGACAAAATTCTCCCATCTATAGCCTAGGGTTTCTCAGTGGCCTACATCCTTCAGGTTTTCCTATTTCTCTTCTCTCCCATGCACAGTAAATGCCATGGCCATCTCTTCCTTCATCTTCCTAGTAATTTTCTTTAGCATCCCAATTCTTTCTGCCTTGTACATTCCTCGGCACCACGCTCTCAAACATAATTCAATTAACAGATCTGTCTAATCTGGTAAATGTATTTCCTTTACGGCCACTACATCCCCATTTGTTAGCCCAAATGTACTATTCAGTACGTATCTTAAACAAGGGAATATTTACTACTGTGTTAGTCAATGTAACAAACCGAGAGAAATTGAGAATGACTTAAAATTTTGAGAGCCAGAGTATAGAGAAATTTCTATTTGCATCTACAACTCTCAACACTAAAAATACCCACTCTTGTGCTTCTGGTACCAGACTCCAGTTGTCATGTGCTTTGCGGCAAAAATTTTGGCCATCATTCTATAATAACATGAACTTGACATAATCCTTAAAAAACAAAACCTGCTATAAATAAAAGGAGATTAAACGACCTGGTGGATATCTGCATATACTATCTCATGTTTCATTTCATACTGCCTTTATCACTATAAACTGGGAACAATACCATTAAAATTTGCAGATCTCAGTCACTGTGAATACTTGAAATGATACTATAGTCAAGAAAGACATCACACTTCAGCCACTCACTTATAATATGATAAATGCAATAAATGTCTGAGGAGGACGGGATTTACATCAGAGAAACTATACAGATGTATAAATATCATATTAAGGGAGTGTTAATAAATCTCAGTTACTACTCTTGGAGCAATATTTGAATTAATTTACTGTTCATGTGAAAGTGTACTGGGAACCTATGAGTCATACACTGTGCAATGTTCTTGGAACGTGAATGTACCACATATCATAGGCAATTATTTCAAAATGGCCTCACTTTGATGGCTGCACTAACAGTGAAAAGTAACGATCATGAATAACTGCTACTACCATGTACTGCCCACTCACCACAGAGTCTGTTGGCTGAGGAAAGAATCAACATGAAGTAATATTGGTACAAAACCCACTAGTTCCATAAAATCTGGCTAAAAATGCAGTAAATCTTTCATATAATGAATGAGATAAAGACATCTATATACTATGCAAATATAAAATAAAAAAATATACTGCAAACACCAGTTCTTGCTGATATCTGAATCACACCTAATGATATTCTACAATTACATAAGCTTACAAGTTGATTCCTTCAGCGTTGGGGTGCTGCACAGACAGCTAAAATTTGAGTACCTGGTCTCAACACAAGGCAAGGGGGCAGAAGCTGGTGCTGAATTCACCAACATATAGGTGGCTAAACATTTCACATGGCAACACGTAAAGCTTGAACCTAAAGTCAACGCTGCTTCTCCACAAGCACAGGGGAGAGAGATATGGCAAGAACTTTTGCCAACATGCAAACGTACGAGTGGTTCGATGTGACGAGTAAAGCTTAGGCCTAAGACTATAAAGGTTTTCTCCACCGCCAGGGATATGGGGGAGAGGGGGAGTCAATGTCAACGTGCAAACAACCCACCCGAGTGTTCTGCTGTGGCATAATCTGTAAGAAGAGGAGATGCTGCCAGCGCTGCGTAGTTGGCATAATCAGCATATGGTGTGTAAATTAGACCATGAGGATCATGGGGCGACAGAAGTGGCCCTTGGTGACCTGACCCATTCAGAAGGGAAGCCGCTGTTGTGGGAACCGGGAGCCTTGGGGACAAGATCAGTGGTGCACCCAGTGGTGTTGCTGGATTACGTATGGGTGTTGCCAAGCCTGGCATCCCTGGAGACAACAGTCGCTGTGTCTCTGCTGCAGCTGCTGTGAGCCGTCGCCATTCTTCATCACAAGCTGAAACAGTCAGCACAATGAAAGTCACGTTCTATGACAAACAGATTCAAATTACTTCCACTTACTGATGTGATAAAGGGTAATTCATTTCAGGATCGCAGTAACACTCTTCTGCCTCCCTCCCTACCTACCCGAATGACAAGCAAAATAAGTAGAACCTCCTCCCTTTGATATCCTACAATAAGAGTAATTATTTATTCTGTTACTTTATATTGCAGTATAGAGGGCTAAGATAATGCAGTGTCAAATGATATATGAATCTGCAAGATGGATGGGTGGTAGTATGAGAGGTAACAGGCATGGTGCTCTGTATAGCACTGCCCCAAATGTGCTTGGAGGGACTGGGGAACACCAAAGAAATGATACTGGAGCAGTGACATTCCTGCACAAAGAAATAAATGCCAAGTTAATTGCACATAAAAATATTCTTGATGAGATCAGTCTAAATCAATGATTTTTAAACAGCCTTCATTCAGGAATGGCTACTATAAAGGCAGTCCTCACACAAGTATGTTTACAGATTGGCTGATCTTAAGACAATCCTCACACAACTATCATTCCAGATTAGCTGATACACAGAAAATCATCGCACAACTATCATTCCAGATTAGCTGATACACAGATAATCCTCGCACAATTATCATTCCAGATTGGCTGATACACAGATAATCCTCACACAACTATCATTCCAGATTGACTGATACACAGATAATCATCGCATAACTATCATTCCAGATTGGCTGATACACAGATAATCCTCACACAACTATCATTCCAGATTGACTAATACACAGATAATCCTCGCACAACTATCATTCCAGATTGGTTGATACACAGATAATCCTCACACAACTATCATTCCAGATTGGCTGATACACAGATAATCCTCGCACAACTATCATTCCAGATTGACTGATACACAGATAATCCTCGCACAACTATCATTCCAGATTAGCTGATACACAGAAAATCCTCGCACAACTATCATTCCAGATTAGCTGATACACAGATAATCCTCGCACAACTATCATTCCAGATTGGCTGATACACAGATGATCCTCACACAACTATCATTCCAGATTGGCTGATACACAGATAATCCTCACACAACTATCATTCCAAATTGGCTGATACACAGATAATCCTCACATAACTTCACGGCTAGGACACAATCTTCAGACAACCATCAATCAGGATTGGCTGAGACATCTCATACATGTGTCTGTAAAGGGACATCATTAGAATACAAACTACCTTGCATACAAACCTACCAAGAGGAAAGCCACAATGACACTTAAATGAAATAACTTTGGAAGTTTAATAGGAAAATAAGATAATATTACCCCAAGGTATTCTTTGTGAAATATCAGGCCCATATGAAGTAAATAATGCTCCCATCACAAGCAACAAATTGAGCAGACGAGAACAATATGAATACCTGCAGCTGTTGCCGCTACTTTGATGCTTGAATCTCGGTACGTTCCATTTATGATGGCCAGTTCCATCAGCTGCCTCTTCTTGAGCTCATCTTCTCCATCAGCCTGAAATGATTAAAGAAGAGGCAACGTCAAGACAGGTTACTGTTCTCGACTGAAGCATGACACTGACTTGGAAATGTATTAAGGCTTAGCTGCTTTGTGAATGAAATATCTGTTACTTTCCTTCCATCATTTTTGCACCCTTTCATAGTTGGATAAAAGATCTTCTATTCTAATATTTCCAGAAAATAGGTACATTTCCACCCCTTTCTACATGCCCCAACATAAAGTGGAAAGGTGTACTCTGATACTGAACACAAGTATTTTTCAAATGTACTAATTACATTTTCACATTTCTCATTGGCATTGAAGCTTATTTTTTGCCAACATAAATATTCTGCTTCAAAGTTAATCACATTACAGACATACAGAATACATATAAATTACTTTCCTCATATGAAGATTGTTCAAATGAAACCCATTCACAGTGCTGCTAGTGGATATGGTCAGCCACAGGTGATCAGGCTGTGGCTGTGCTCATGATACAACAGCAACTGACCATGAGGGGTGGAACAGAACAGCCGTGTCACAGCAAAATGGAAGTATGATGCACTTAAATGTCATCGTTTAAGGTGCAGAACCTGCCCACACAGGAGCAACAGAGTTCCTGCTGATGCTGGCATACAAGGGCCCTGGCATCCCCATCAAACAAAAGCATTCTGACACCCACACAGAGAGGCACCATTGTGCTGCACAAGAACAAATGTTCCCATGTGGCCAGCACAGTCCAGACATTCTCTGCCTGATGTACTTCAAGATGTTGGGCTATCCCCCATGTAGCTTGAACCTGCCACCACTGACTTTCATGAATATGACCCCTCAAAAAAGCAGTAATGTCAGTGATTTTATTGTGAAGTGACTATACGTCACAGCGCGCTCAGACCAGTTGGGATCGGTGGAGGGGGAAGTCAGCTTATGAACGCGTGGTCGCTTAGTCGTCTCTTAACTTCCTGAGAGTGATGAAAGGCTTTTCCGTGAAACTCGTTTTTGTCTCCCGTGCAAGCCGCAATGCAGTGCTCCTTGGAACAAAGGATTGCCATCAAGTTTTGTGTGAAACATGGCAAGTCTGCAGTGGAAACGTTTCCCATGATAAAGACGGCCTTCAGTGATGATTGTTTGTCGGAACGTCAGGTCTACTGGTGGCAGAAGGCCTTTTTAGAAGGCCGTGAAGTGGTCAGCGATGAAGCCCGCGCTGGATGGCCATCGACAAGCACCACCGACGAAAATGTGAAGCATGTGAGAGAACTTTTGAACTCAGACTGTCGTTTGAGTGTTCGTTTAATGGCACAGACATTAAACATCCCAAAAAGTACCGTTCACGAGATTGGGACAAACAATTTGCAGATGCAAAAAAGTGTGCGCAAAGCTGGTGCCCAAAGTGTTAACGGACTACCAAAAATCGCGCAGAGTTGAAACGTGCCAAGAACTTTTGGACTTGTGTGAAAGTGACCCTCACTTTTTAGACAATGTCATCACAGGTGACGAGACTTGGGTGTTTGAGTACGACCCCGAAACAAAAAGGCAAAGTGCCGAGTGGCACACCTCGGCATCCCCTCGCCCCAAGAAGGCCAGAATGAGCAAGTCAAAGGTTAAGGTCATGCTCATTGTGTTCTTTGACATCAGGGGGCTCGTCCACCATGAGTTTGTACCACATGGTACAACCATCAACGCCAAATTCTACATGGAAGTGCTAAAGGGACTCAAACGAAGGGTTTATTGCATCTGGCCAGACATCGCGGACAATTGGAAACGTCACCATGACAATGCGCCAGCCCACACCGCCTTCCTCGTGACCCGCTTCCTGACCGATTCGAAGATGCCAATGGTTCCCCAGCCACCCTACAGTCCTGACGTGACTCCCCCAGACTTCTTTTTGTTTCTGTGCTTGAAAACTCCCATGAAAGGACATCATTTTGGGACAGTTGACAAAGTCAAAGAGGTTTGCACCAAGGCTCTAAAGGACATTCCGGAGGAGGCCTACCATGACGCCTCCGATGCCTGGAAATCTCGCTGGAAGCAATGTATCGGCACAGAAGGAGCCTATTTTGAAGCCTTTTAATGTGTTGTACCAATCTAATCAATAAATGTTTTTTTAAACGACTCACTGACATTACTTTTCGGACGAACCCTGTAGATTTGGGCCAGACAAAAACATCATGGCCATGATGGTGTAGTGGTTCCAGCAGCAGTCCAGGGAGTTGTCCTCAGAAGGAATCAGTGGGATGTCTGATGCAATGCCCATGGAGAATATTTTTTACAGCCTCTACTCCGTTATTCAGATTTATGCCCAAATAGGTTTCATTTGAATTAGTTTCATGTTTTATAAAATACAAACCACATCTATATTTCTACATTTATGGTACTGGTATGGTAACATAGTCAAGGAGGCAGCTGGTACAAATCTTGGGCAGGCCACCAGATATCCTGACTGAGGCCCTTGCAGTCATCCTCAGTTCTACGGGTGAATGGCAGGACAGAACCTTCTAACAGGTTACGATGGCCTCCTTCCAACTCAGCATGTACTCACCGTTTATGATCATACTCAAATTCTAACTGATGCTATATAACCCCTGCAGTGCATAGCAATGTTAAATAATCTAAAACTGATTTAATGCCTTTTAGAATACATTATATTATAGGAATGACAGTTAAACAACCTCTGCACTGCTGCCTATTGCTCATCCCCCGAGTAAGATCAGCCCATAGCAGTCTTGCACTTCAAGTGAAATGAAGTGGTTTGCTTAATGCTGCACTCTGAATTATTCCCTTACTAATCAATCAGTTACTGCATCATACACACAGAGGCAGGCAGGAAGACAAGTGGATTACCTTGCTTGGTCTGCATTACTATCAAATGCGAGAATATTATAATCACAAGCTAAATTATGATTGTTATGAAATTACTATAGAACTTGCAGTAGTGCAGTGATGTCTTCCACTGAAATATTACATGTATACTACATATATGCAAAGAACCTTTGCTACCACTTTCAACATAAATCATCATTTTTACTATACTTTGCAGTACTACTGAAGGGACTCATACTGTTACAGATGCCACAATAAAAAAAACACCATCTCTTCATTATTGCCATAGTCATTACAAATAATGCATTATCTTATTACATGTTCACCATGTGAGAAGATTTCTTTATCCTCTGGTCATATTATACCAGATCATTCGCTCAGCTACAATATAATTATTTAATTACATTACATTTAAAACCTGTAGCTATAAAAATTCTGTCAGAAAAGGTACATTAAGATTTTTTAAATTTTTACTCATTTATATAGGAAATTTCCCAGCAAATTCTGCAGAGGCCACATATTTCAAAACATTATTATGTGGCATCCAGGAAGGTTTTCTGCTCCCAAAACAAGGAGGGGGGATGATAAAATTGTTTGTGTAGTACATTTTACACAGTTTTTTTTCTATATACTTTTAGTGTTTTCTTTTCTAAATAAGAAACCAATTTTCCTAACTACAGAAATTAACATATTTTCCTTTCCTTTTTCGGCAGTACTCTTCATATCACAAGTAAAACATATATAAAATTCTTAAAACTATACTGTAGGGCATAATACTGATGATTATGGCTTTTTGCGATGTGACACTATAGTCCTGTAGACAGGTACCAATCAGGGATGTCCAGGGTGGCACCATAAGTTATTTTTGAGTGAAGAGGTGTAGCCTTGGCACTTATTTTAAAAACAATGATATCAAAAATACTATAGCGTATTGAATTTCTAACCTCTCTGTTTGAGACAGAAGCAAAAGCCTCTTTAGATGTGTGAATTTTTTAAGCTGCTTATCTTTCAGTTCTGCATTTAAAAGTGTAAAGCTATCATTAGTAGGAATGAGAAAAACACTGTACCATGAGTCATTTCAGCTTCTTTCAACTGAATGCTACACCACCACACCATTTAATTTTAGTCCTGCATATGTGGGAACAACATCTGACAGAACCTGCTGCCTCTGTCTTCTGAAGAGGCAAAGGAGCCAAAAGGTTCCTCTGAAATATGGCACCTACCTATCAAACTCTGTGATGTCATACTCCAGAAGACTGTAACCTTAATATTCATTGCTGAAGATGAAATCTAATATAATAATGATGGACTATCAATATTACTTTCATATGGTTGGCATTTCAAGTCATAATGAAGACTTATTATCACAACAGGGTGAATACAAGAATGTCTTAATGTGCATGACACTTGTTTCTGAGCAGATGAAGACCCATCAAAGTTTCCCAATAGTAACACAGAATTATGATGATTTATGTAAAGAATGGGTGCCAGCCAAAGCTGGCACTAAGTTGGAATCCACTCACCACGGGAACCAGGAGTTTCTTAACCTCCTCAACAGCTCGTTGCATCTTCATGGTGGCTCTGTTTTCTGTGTCCTCCACTGTGATCAGAACATGCAGTTCATCGCTCAGGTGCTCCCAGTTTGGCTTTCCCCTGTTCAGTTCCTCCTGCAACCCAACAAGCACCAGCAGGTGGTAATCCACTTTGAAACAGTCAAATTATGTAACACAACATGTTCATCTACAATAAAGTGAAAAGATCTTGCACGCTTAATGATGGTACAGACTTTTTCAAATGACAGAACATCTCCGCATTTCAGAAAATTAAACATTTAATACTTTTAAAATGAAGATTTTTCACTTAATCCAAATGAAAACAGGATAATACATCAAACACAGGAAATGTCTTTAGAAATCTAGAATACAGATCTTCTTGGGATGTCAATCCTTCTAAACATAACTTTGCAAACTTATTTCCTATTTCTTCTGCAAAATATGACAACACTGATACCTAACGCGAACCCATTAACTCGGCCTACTGTTACTATGAATCTACCATGAATTTGTGACAGAATATTTCTTTATTAAGATTATGGTCTTATGGGATGTTACATCATATTGTTGGGTAGACAGGTACAAACATTTTGGAGGAACTTGCTAACTCCATTTCAGGGATCTACCTTGAACTTGGCAGCAGGATCCTCAGGAATGTTGATATCTACCTACTTAACTACTCACCACCATGAGAACCTCAAATTTCACACGATCTTTCAGAGTGATCATATTAATAGGAATTACATAAAAATGTAAATCTATGAAACGGAACTACATGCTTTTTTCGAAATCTGAACCCTTCAATATGTAATTTTGCAACTCTGTAATACTATAAATCAATATGTGAAAAACCGGACCCTATCCTGAGCCACATCAATCCAGTCCATACCACTCTATCCTATCTCTCTAAAATCAATTTTAATATTGTAGCATGCATGCCCATTGCTAAGAAATGAATCTATAAACAACGTTCACTGCTAGGCAACAATCACAAAATAAGCAAATACATGGCAGCCATTGCTGAGTAACGGCTTCACAAACAAACATGTTTCCAGGGCAACAAATGAACTAGAACAATGAGGAACAATATTTTCTATGTGGTCTGTGTTGAAATGTTATAACCAGGGCAATTTGTTAAAGTTAGCCAGTGCAGTTTAGTGGAGTGGAATGAATTGAAGTGAAGTAGTTGGTTGGTGAGTTAGTTAGAGAACTGCTGAGGTTCAGCCCTTGTGAGCTGTCACTTTTAGAAGCTGGTAGCTGAGACACTAAGACAGTTCAGGAATCCAGGGGAAGGGGGACATTTACTTCTTGAAGTTGCTACCAAGCAATGGCTAGTGAAGACGTGATTGTGGCCACTTGTCTGTACATGATAGTGAATTATAAAGTGTAGTCACAAGTTGTAAATGAGTCCAATAAATGCAATTACCAAGCCAAACCCTGTTTACAGTCACTCTAACACATGATAATATTATCCACCAACCTACATCTTGGTTTTCCTAGCAGTCTCTCTCTTTCTGGCTTTCCCACCAATACCCCCTCCCAATTCGTGCTACATGCCCTGCCCATCTCATCTTACTTGACTTGATTATTCTCATTATACTTGGTGAAGTGTACAAGTTATGAAGCTCCTCATTATGCAGTTTTCTCCAACCTCCCTTAACTTCATCTCTCTTCGGTCCAAATATTCTCAACATCCTGTTCTTGAACACACCCGTCTATGTTCCTCCCTTAATGTCAGAGACCAAGTTTCACACCCATACATTATGACAGGCAAAATTATAGTTTTGTATACTATAATTTTTATGTTTCTAGACAGCAGACAGGAAGAAAAAGGTTCTGGACTGAATGGTAGCAAGCATTACCCGAATTCAATCTCCTCTTAATTGCCTCCTGAATCAAGTTTTGATTTGTTACTGTTGTTCCCAAATATCTGAAGTGTGCCACATTTTCAAAATATCTGTTTCCTATCGTTATGTCATGATTTTGTCCCGTATTCTGGTGACGAGACAGCAACTTATACTGAGTTTCCTCTCGTTCACTTCCAGGCCAAATAGTGTCAATTAAAGTTTGTGTTTTTCTTTATGGTATCTACATTATCTCTCAGTAGATTCATATCATCAGCATAGAGCAGAAGCTGCTGTGTCCCACTTAATTTCAGTTCTACCTGGTTTCCCTGGACCTTCCTAATGGCATATGCTAAAGCAAAGTGGAAAATCAGTTGTGAAAAAGATGGTTTTGTTTACATGAAACAATTATAAAGTATGTGTAAAAAGGTAAAGCTATATTCCTGTAACAGGCTGTGGAGGCCCATAGGGTTGTGAGACGTAGAGGTTGCCGCATTTTCTAGACAATCGGTTCACAGATGGCAGTGAAACAGTTTAAGATGAAACTGTGTGAGACCTGAGGTTCTTACAGCAGGGTTCATGAAGAATACTGTTTTCTGGGATGTGAGTGCAGTGGAGGAACAGTGCTCTGATTGAAACTGTTTACATTCAGTTCCTATTTTCGTTAATTCTGGACAAAGTAGCAATGCTTTCTATTGAAAAACTTAAAATATGTCACCCTCAATACCAGTACTTTAGGGAAGACTGTGTTTGCTCTAAGTAATACAAATAAGTTTTAAATATGACAGCACATATGTAAGTAGGGGGAATGTGGCAGTGTAGTTGGTTGAGGCAATATGCTACAAGCCAGAAGTTTGCAGGCTTGATACCTGACGTGGATATCAAATTTTCCAATTGTCTTACTCCTTCCAGCAACATCGTGGCCCTGGGGTCAACTCAGCCTCTAACAGAAATGAGTACCAGGAATCTTCTCGGGGGTAAAGGGCAGCTGATGCATATGGCTGACAACCTCAATGCTATCTGTGAGCCAACTGTCTAGAAAATGCAGGAACCTTGATGTCTCACAACCTTATGGGCTTCCACAGCACGTTACAGGGATAGATTTATCTTTACGTAACTTGATATAAATATGAAGTTAAGTTTGTAGCTTTCTATTTTACATGATATGTGGATCACATATCCTTGTGCATACATTTGTTTAACAAGTAAAAATAGTCCATCTAAAGAAAATAAAACAATCTTTCACTTAAAGTTTCTTTTTTCCAGAAACTAATTAAAATTTTATGAATAAACAGAATTTCAATATTATTTGAAATAGGCCAGAAACAAAACTGTTGCTTTTCAAACAGTAGAAAATCCAGACCCATTCTGGGGAGGTATACTCGCAAACTTAGCAACAATAAGAAACTTGAGTATTGGACAAGAAAGGTTCACTTAACACAGTTAAGAGCGATTTCTGTGGGCTCAGTTAGTTTTAATTGGTCTCGAATAAAGGAATACAGTTGCGCATATTAAAAAAAAAGTGACAATCTGCCATTCATCACTCATCAAAACAGTTAAAAAAAAGTTCAAACACATTCCCATATAAGCTTGCCAGATCACAGACGTCTGTTGCCCAAAAATAAATGTTTCAGGAATATTATCTAGTTCAAACATAAACTAACTTTTAGTCCATGCTAGCAACCCCTAGCAAGTAGACCATTATATTATTGGAAACTTAATGGCCTATTAAAATCAACAGCATATTGCATACTGGCATTGGTATCCCATTTGTCTTAGACTGATTACAGAGGAAGTCACTTCTTTTTAGAACAAATATAACTACAACTGTGAATGGAATTATTTTGAACAAACAGTAAAGTTTAGAAGTTGTTATACACGTGATCCACATACATTTCGCTTATAACAACGTTGCTATTTGAAGGCAAGTTAGCAGTGTTGTATCACTAATTCAGGAAACAATATGGATTGCTTCTCTAACTTATTCTAAAGAAATTTTACGCTTTAAAAGTAATGATGATCACAGAAGTAAAGAAATGCTTGGCAGTCTTGATGGGCAAATTAAAATACACATTTAAGTATAATATCTAAGGCCTTTAAGGCAGCTTGTAGTAATTTATATCAGTCAACAGCATGCAGTTTGGTTTAAGGAACATTAAATGCACGTAACAACTGCAAATATGCTACAGGGTGCAAGTGCTTTAAAGTATGTGAAATTATTTAAAATGATGAGTTACACTTGATTTATTTTCTCACATACACAGTATATCATTTTATGAGAAAATTCTGTGACACTAAAAACAAAAACATCTTGCAATTCGATATAGTTATATGTTTGTTGCACCCCTGAATAAGAAAAGGTGGTTTCTGGAATTCAGATTGTCTCTGTATGCCTGTATACCTGAACTGTTGGGAAAATTTTATTCATTCAGCATTTAAAACTTTATTTTCCATAGGTTAGTATCCGCTGGGCATGAATATTACACTTCCAAAAACAGAGACCTAGCAAAACAATACTCCATTTTTCTTGAAAACGAATATATCAAATCTGATGAAATCCCTGTAAATTATGGAGACCACTGCCATAAACTGCAATAGCGAATTCTTTAGAAAAAATAATGGTACACCCTCCAGAGCCCCAAATGTGTCATGTCAATTTTCTAGAAAATGGCTTCACTTGTTTTTATTACATTTAAACCATTTATATGGGTAATTTCACAATCTTACAACAGTTCCTCAAGTGGGCTACTTCTAAGGAGTTTTACAGTCAACATTCTCTTCGTGGGATCTGAGCTTCTGACAGTTGTGACTATGAACTATCTACCAGACCACACGGTGTCACATTCCAGAATACCATAGTCTTCACCCTTCTGTTCATCTATTTTTTCTCTCTACATATCGTAGCATGTAAACCTGTTACTAAGCAATGACTCTCTACATAAAGGCCATTGCTAGGTAATGGCCGCAACAGATTCCTAACACATACCAATAAGTAATTGGGAAGTGGCGTTCTCTACACAGTCCATGTGGAAGCTATGTAATGCAACAATAGAAGAACTGTTAGGGGATGTGTTTTCTGTATGGTCTGTGCCAAAGTGCTACAAACAGGACAAGTCTAGTGTTTAGTTAGTTGTGAGATAGTCGCCAGCCAGTAAGGATATGATCATGGAAGTTGAGGGACTGACAGCAATAGAAACCGTTAGCAGACAATGACTGGTGAAGACAGCCGACTGAAAGGCCTTAGTATGTGCTGTAGTGAACTGCTGAACGTGTAAATCAGTGACAGCACTATAGTTACTTGTAGTTATGATCTAAGTGTGTGATAAATCCAATTACCAATCTAAGCCCCATCTATGGTTACCCTAACACCTGACAATATTGCATGTCTATCCATTGTGCTGAAGGATCAAACACTGAGTTTGATTTACTTCTGATTTTAAATAAGATCTAAAAGTTTATGATGATGGTACACTGCTACAAGTATCATGTTTGCTGGAAAAATTAAAATTAGCCCAACATGCATACGAGGAAGACCACAAAATTTGTTGGAATGTAGCCAAGGTCTTGCAGATCTAGCCCAACACCACATACAGGAAACACAAGAAATCAGCCCACATGTTTCTGCTGGACCATCCGATCAGACAACCCAGTGTGGATATCTCTCCCATCTGGACCCCCGTCATCACAGCAGAAGTCTAGAGCACCCTCAAGTGTAGTTGGAGTGGAAACTATTTGTTTTTCTTGTGTTGGTACCACAAGTAGTATTGCTTATCTCCAGCAATGATTTCATTCGAGATATTTCTCTGGTGCAATGCCCCATATGTATGGAGTTTCAATAACTGAATATTTTCTTAGCTCTCGCAGATGATTTGTGTTGTGTTTGGTTTATGTACCCCTTTTTTAAACCAGCAGAGGTGTCTGGAAATAGGGACTAGTTCTATCTACTGGACCCAACTGAGTAGGTTTTACCTGAGGAGAGGGATAGAATGTAGTCTCTGAAACACTGTGTTTTGAAAAATAAACAGATGGTTTCTTTAGAAAATAGAGGGGACGATGGATAATGTCCAAAAACATGATAATTGTATTTCCAATTTTAAGTTTACTGTTTCTGTATAATTTTGCTTCTTGATAATTTTGGTCTTAAGAGATAGGTAATGTGTACCTGTTCCAGAGCTATTAAATAATGTGCTTTGTTTGGGGCTCTCAGTGTGTTGACTACAAAGAATATGGTCTTCTGGGATGTGACACTTGCTTCCGCTTGTTTCATAACCTGAACCAGATAAATCCAGTCCATACCACCCCATTCTATTTCCCTAAGACTCATTTTAACATTATCTTCCTGTCTATGTCTTCCTAGTGGTCTCTCTCTCTTTCTACTCTGTCTTTCCCACCAAAAGCCAGAAGGGACGAGACCACTTTACTTGTTCTACTCTTTGACCCTAAAGATCGAGGTGACATTCCTCTCAAAAGACTGGCTGTCTTGGAACTGCATATTATAATCTGGAATACTGTACTCTTCCTACTAAATAATCATTCAAGTAAAGGAATAGTGCAATCAGGGAGGCTGTAATTTATGCCACATCCATTTAGAACAAACACATAAAAAAGACCCATGTAATTGGTCATGGTTTTCATAAGGATAATCAGAAAAAACAGACATGACAGTCATAGCAATTAGGAAGTTAAGCAATGTTCAGAAATAGCAATTACGGACATTTACTGTGATGTGAGTGAGAATGCCATTGTTACCACCTCGCACAGTGATAATCACAATTAAATAACATGCAATGGTCAGTTTAAAGCTGTCTCGAGGACATTTCCTAATGCCATTAAATGTTACATGACTAACGTCACAGCTTCTCATTCAAGAAGCACAATAAAGCTAAATATAACAAAAGCATAAATAATCCATGGTCTAAAGGATTACACTGTAAAATGTACAATTTCTTCTGTGTTGGTATTAAGGTCTTCACAGAGGTGACTATAAAGTGTACAGTTTTCTGGGTTGTAATGTCGTGTAGTTGAGAGAGAGCGAGGGGGGGGAGAGAGAGGGAGAGATTTTGGCGGTACATATTGCCTCCATCTTCAGGGTCAAAGAATATGTCAAGCAAGGAATGTAATATATATGATCATAAATAACATGGAGATAGAACTGAGCTTCATCCAAAGCATGAAAACTCGAAAGAACATTAAGAACTGGGTGAAAAATAGGTAAAACAGGTAATGCAACGTTCTTCTTTGCTGAATGGAAAAATCTATTTGCCTCAGGTATGCAGCACCCCTGCAAATGACAGACATAATGATATAATGATTTCTGAAACAGAAGAGAATTCCAAGTCTTTATAAATGTATTATTCAAACCAACAAGAAACCATGCACATACCATAAACACATAAAACATTGTTTCAGTCACTGAAAATAAATTTATCACCATATGTTTACTTACATTTCACATTCCTATGAAATGCAGCTTGAAAAACGAAAGAGATTCATCAGATGGAATACAACGGCACATACAAACCAAACAGACGCATAATAATTAATCATGAAATGTAAGGCAAATTGAATGCGTGTAAAGTTTCCTGGAATGTAATATATTCAGAACTTTTAACACAATGGTTATACATATCGGCCAGATTTTGTTCTCAGAATAATTTAATTATACCATACAAATCAATTGTGTTTCCAATTTCGGGAAGTCTGTGGTACAATACTGCTATTCTGTCTCAAATAAACTGTGACCCTGTGTCTAGGCACCATTCCATGGAGATACCCACAGAGGAGTGGATGTAAAACTCCACAGATTTCAACCTTAGACTGATTCTTCTGTAATGAGGGTTGCCCAACATGTTATACATAAACTAACAAACACCATGGAGCATCTGATAGTGACAAAAAAAAACCCGCGATTTTAGTCCGCACGCGAACTACACCGACCCTAGTGGTCAGCGTTCCTGGGTACAGATCCAGAGGTCCGGGTTCGATTCCCGGCGCTACCAGATTTTTTCTGAGTAGTAGTGGGTCTGGAACGGGGTCCACTCAGACTCGTGATGATAACTGAGGAGCTATTTCAAGGAAATAGCGGCTCCGGTCTAGAAAACCGAAATTAACGGCCGTGGGGATTCGTTGCGCTGTCCACGCGACACCCTGTATCCGCAAAAGTTGGCACTAAACTTCGCCGACAAACGGCGGTCGCTCGGTCGGTCGGTCTGACAGTAACTAAGCTGGTCAAAACATTTTCTGTCTGCTTACAGAACCTGAAAGTTCATTATAATCTTCGCAAAAGCCTATCACTGGATCCTACCCTAGGTCACTTGAGTCCAGTCCACATTCTCACACAATATTGGTTTAGTATTTATTTTAGTATTACTCCTTCATCAAAGCCCAGATCTCATAAGTTTTGAGGGCGCATTTAAGGGGGAGTGACCGGGGCCTCCACAAAAGAAATACAATTCACATATTGTACCAAGCCATTGTTTCTCTGAAATAACGAAAAGTTAGTTCGTATTTTTAGTTATTATAAGAAATACGAAAGAAAGAAAGAAAGAAAGAAAGAAAGAATATGAAGAAATGAGGAACTGTCATAACCTAAATTTGTTGTTACTGACAGGAGCCTCAAAAATTCTGATCGCCGCAGGGCACCCACAACTGCAAATCCTGCCCTACAAATTACTTCTTACGTTCAAGTTTTCCAATTAATATCCTGCACGAATTTTTCATCTCCCCATGCATTCTACATACCTGCTCATTTCATCCTTCATATTACTGACTTAATAATAGTTAGTGAACTCGCTCACGGAGCTGAGCCCTTCTTGAGAAGCCGCCAGTCGTGGAGCTACCCAATAACTTCCCAGCATTTTATGGAACCCGAAAGTTCATTACAATGTTCACAAGAGCCCTCCACTGGTCCCTATCCTGAGCCAGATCAATCCAGTCCATATAATCTCATCCTATCTAATATCCATTTCAATACTGTCCACACACTTACGCCTTAGTCTTCCCGGTGGTCTCCTTCCTTCTGGCTTTCCCACCAATATCCTATATGCACTCATCTTCTTCCCCATTCGCGCTACATGCCCTGCCCACTTCATCCTCCTTGACTTGATCATTCTAATTATACTTGGAGAAGAGTACAAGTTATGAAGCTCCTCATTATGCAGTTTTCTCCAACCTCCTGTCACTTCATCTCTCTTCGGTCCAAATATTCTCCTCAGCACCCTGTTCTCAAACTCCCTCAGCCTATGTTCCTCCCTTAATATCAAAGACCAAGTTTCACACCCATACAGAACGACAGGCAAAATTATAGTTTTGTATATTCTAATTTTTATGTTTTTAGACAGCAGACGAGAGGACAAAAGCTTCTGGACTGAATGGTAGCAAGCATTACCCGAGTTCAAACGCCTCTTAATTTCCTCCTGAATCAGGTTTAGATTTGTTATAGTCATTCCCAAATATCGGAACT